>NC_084593.1:4443368-4515868 GCF_033807715.1 Cololabis saira
TTAATCAGCAAAGTTGCTGCCGTGTTAAAAGACGCTGTTAGGAAAGATCTATTTATGTACAAACATGTACATCATTTACAGTTCAAAATCCTTCTGTGCATGTAGTAAATATCTAATCTAACAACATAAATATCTTGCATATCTTTTTTTTTTTAAATAGAGTGGATGCGGCTTGTATGCAGGTGCCGCTTATAGTCCAGAAAATACGGTAAATGTTTTACAATTTGGTTTGTATGGTTTCTTCATCTATTTATGCATGAAAAAATGGATATCTACTTTTGCATACAAGTGTCAGATTAAAACGTTGTGTGGTGTGTGTTTGTACGTGTGCACATTCAGGCATCACATTACCGCTCTATAATCAACAGGTCGCAGCCACAACACAAATCTCAAGTTAGCTATTTGGTTCTCTCTCAGACACACGCTTGCAAGATTGTTTTTGTTCTTTTATGTGCATGTTTTTTTGTAGGAGATCGCTCAGGTTATGAGCAATGTTACGATATCTAGATCTGATCCATATCTGTGTCTTTAAAGTATATTTACAATCAAATGTGAACGATGGCCAGATGACGCCACCGGCACCGACAGCACGGTCCAAATGGCAAAATCCAACATGCTCTCTGGTTCTGTCCGTCATTTCTCTGCTCTCTCTGCTTTTCTTTTGGAAATCTCTCTCCTTTCTGAAAAGCAAACTATTTTTCTGTCAGTCTTGAATTTAAAGCTCTTGCTTGGGGAGACAGATTCACTAATTGATGGACTGGGTTTTCAGATCCCCGTCAGGTCTCTGAATGGAAGTTTTTGTGGCTTCTTGGGCTCATTTTCTCCTTTATACTCTTGATTAGAGTTAGTTGTGATTATTTGTGATTGATTAGTTTCAGCACTTTTCTAGTTGTTGTTTCTCTGCGATACATTTACCCCAGAAAGTGCCGTGCTCTGATGAAACCCTCACTTTAGTCCTGCAGTATGTGAGGAATCTTCAGAACAGCTTCTTCCTCAGAAGGAACGTCTCTGTCTCTAATGTTTCCGCTGCCATGCCGGTGAAGTCGTGAAGAACTGATGTCAGTTGGCACACGCCTCATGTTTTCCCTTTTTCTATTTCCATAGAAGTTCCCCAGGAGGCCGAGAATATTCGGGTCACTTCATGCACAGAAGCTTTATCTAATTTAACCCTTGATAATTGATAAAGGCGCTCTGCTCCTGGCGACGCGGCCGTATCGTATTACGAGGCCAAAGGATCGCGTTTCCCCTCGGTGTCAATGCTTTGGGCCTCCCTCGTCCTCCTCTTCCTCCCTCCTCCTCCTCCTCCTCCTCCTCCTCCTCCTCCTCCTCCTCCTCCTCCTCCTCTTCCTCCTCCTCTTCCTCTTCTTCCTCCTCTTCCTCCTCCTCCTCCTCCTCCTCCTCCTCCTCATCCTCCTCTTCCTCTGCAGTTCTGCCTGACGGCACACGCCGCCCCAGCGATCCTTCAGTCAGAATAAGCAGAAATCATCTGCAGTGTCGGCCGCTTTCAGCAGACGTTGCGGCTGGTCCAGAGGAGAAACCGGACTAGAATCAGTACTGGAGTTGTAAAAAAGAATCAGGGGGGATGGTGGATTTTATCATATGGGGACAGATAATTTGTGCTGATTACAAATAATATAATATATTACAAATAATGGCAGTGACCAAAACAGCTGCAGAAATACTGCAGGAATGACATAGCAGCAGTTAAATGCAGCCTTCTGTAAGCTTTAAATATCCACTGGGCTTACATCAAATACATCAAAACACAACAATAAAAAACACTTTTCTGAACTTATCAATATGACTCTGTCCTTCACAGGATAAGTAACATGGATCACTGCAAAAACTAACAATCTTAACAAGAATATTTGTCTTATTTCTAGTTAAAATGTCTCAATTTAGTAAAAAAATCTCATTACACTTAAAACAAGAGTCATCACTGGAAAAAACAACAATTTTTACCTGTTTCAAGTAGATTTTCACTTGAAATAAGTAGAAAAATCTGCCAGTGGAACAAGATTATTTTGCTTGTAATGAGAAGATAAATCTTGTCCCACTGGCAGATTTTTCTACTTATTTCAAGTGAAAATTTACTGGAAACAGGTGAAAATTGTCAAATAAGTTATTTTTCTGGTGTTATTTTTTGGTGATGACTCTAAATGTTGAAATAGCAGTAAAACCACATTCATTCATGAAATACATAAGGGATGGAAAGGAGGGATGGCAGTTTTACAGGGGGGATGATTTGGACCGTTTTTATTTCATTTGAATTGATCAGCAGTTTTACTTCTGGAGAAATAAATACAATCCGTGATGTGACTCTTAATAACTCCTGATAAAATTACCAATGAATTATGCAAAAACTCCCATCATGAGCTCCCCCGTTAGCCCCTGACCCCGAATAACACGAGGTTAACGCCGACTTTCTTCCCAAGCCCTGCCTCATTCCCAGCCAGGACTGATGGAGGCCGTTATAAAATGCATAGATTATTGATGACTGATTGCTCATAGTGAGTATTTAGTGGAAATGATGTGCAATCAGTATTTCCATGCCAAAAAAATCAAGAGAATCTGGATCCCCCTGCACAAGATTGAGTCATTTGCAGACAGTAATTAATGTCAGGCCGTGGAACGACGAGGGCATGTGACAGGAAGAGCTGGGAGAAGGCCAGAGAGGTGGAGGACGATGGTAAATGAGTAGGGAGATGTTTCGCGGGGTGTTCCGCTTAATTATTGCCTAATGAGTCGCCTCGTGTGAGTGATTGGTGGGTTTGACCTCATTTCCTCGTATAGGAGCAGTATATATGGTCTTAATGAGCGGGACTTAAACGGAGGAACAGGAGATGCTCTTTACATCTGTGTACTCCGCACGTACAGAAAAACAACGACACTTCCGCCTACGGGCCATTTAAAATCTCCAATCAGCTTTTCCACACATGCATGTTTTTTTTTAATTTTTAATTTTTTAATTTTATTTTTATTTTATTTTATTTTATTTTATTTTACTTTTTTATTTTTTTATTTATTTTTATTTTATTTTATATTTTCACACATGCATGTTTCGTTATTAAACTTTTTATTAAAGAAATAAAATCAGCTATACATGATTTACATCTTCGTAGTATCAATCTTGCATTGTTTTCCATAAAAAAGGGGGAAACAAATACAAAATAAATTGACATTTCGACTTTTTTCTCAATATTTCAACTTTTTTCTCGAAATTTCGACTTTTTTCTCGACATTTCAACTTTTTTCTCAATATTTCAACTTTTTTCTCGAAATTTCGACTTTTTTCTCGACATTTTGACTTTTTTCTCGACTTTTTTCTCAACATTTCGACTTTTTTCTCAAGATTGTACTTCAACATTAATCTCGACATTTCAACTTTTTTCTCGACATTTCGACTTTTTTCTCAACATTTCAAAATTTTTCTCGAAATTTCGACTTTTTCTCGACTTTTTTCTCAACATTTTGACTTTTTTCTCGACATTTTGACTTTTTTTCTCGAAGTGCATAATGAAGAAAAAATCTCCCCCCAGTTGTAACTAATATAGAAACATGCAGCATGTGTTGCCTTCATTCTAAGGCTGATACAAGACTTTTCATTTTTTGCGGCTCCAGACATATTTGTTTTTTGTGTTTTTGGTCCAATATGGCTCTAAAACATTTTGAGTTGCGAGCCCGGGGCTAAAGTCCCAAAGTAAGTTGTGACTCCCGCTCTGATCGTTTCCTGCTGCAGCTGCTTATCGCTTGTTGGGGACGATGCCGGTCCTGAACGATGACAAACCTCGTGGACCTACGCCGGCCGTCGTCTCAGAGGAAACCCGGGAAACCCTGGGAAAGCAGCGCCGTAAAAAAGAAAAGTGACCGATCAAACAAAAGAGAACTTTTAGTGTCATAAAAGTATCTAACCTCCAACGCTACGGGGATGCTCGCTCGGCAAAACCATAAAAAAACAACTGCCAAAGCTCTTTTGTGCCACTCTAACAGGATTAAACTCAATATTTTATGAGAATTGAGTCATCATTTTATAAAATGAAAGTCTTTACACTAAAAAATTCAGCACAACATCATCTATGTTCTGAAAATAAATGTAGGTTATTGCTTTTTTCTTTGTAAGATCTTTATATTGATTATACACCACAATGATGCAATTATTTATCCCTGCAGTGAAACCTAACAAGGTGCTTCATATCATTTTATTTCTAACACGTTTCACAACCCTATTCTTAAAATATAACACTACAAGGATAAAGTCATAATAGCAAAAGAATAAAAGTAGCTCTGACTTTATTCTCTATTACGGCTTTGTTCTCAAAGTCTTAAAATATCCTTCGTTTCCTTCCGGGCGGCGTTTGAGAGAACGAACGCCTGCGTTTAGCAGGAAGATGGAAAGCAGAGGGAAAGATATTCAGTTGGAGATAAAATGCAAAATATGAAAACGGTGATAAGGGAAGCCATTAAGAAGTGGAAAAGAAGAAATAAAAAAAAAGGAAGAAGGAACGGCAGAGGAGAAGAGAGGGAGTGAAATAGGAATAGATCAATGGAGATGATGTTGGGAGTGACACGCCGGTCGAAGGTGATGCTCTCGGATCCTCCGCCGTTCAGAACGTCGTCAGATCCACCGATCTGGTCGTGATGGATGGAGTCCCGAGGCCGGAGACGCTTCCAGACGGAAAACAAGAGGTGTTGCCGTCGTAAACGGACCTCCAATTTGATTTGTCCACAACAATAAAAAGCAGCAGTTATTTCGGAGCAAGAAGAGACTTTGAGGCCTCTGGACAGAGCTGGTAGAGTACTCAAGTAAAAGTACTGTTACTTCAGAATAATATGACTCAAGTAGAAGTAAAAAGTAGTCATCCAAATAATTACTTGAGTAAAAGTAAAAAAAGTACGTAAAAGATTTGTTTTTTAAGACAACCATTCAAACTGACAAAAGTACAAAATAATCATCTTCAGGCAAATTAAATCAATAAAATAATAAAATAAATTAAAATTAATAAAAAATAGCTTAAATTAAAATAATCTTAAAGTAAATTCAAGTACTTTCATAAATAATAAAATAATAACAGAATTAAAAAAATAGATTAAGCACAAGTAGCACAAAATTTCAAGCCTTTGTACTTTTCTTTTTTAACCAGCAGAACTAGAACAAACATGAACTCATATAAACTCTGTGTGTGTTTGAGTCTGTGTAAATGTGACAAAACATGCAAAAACAAACATTTTTCCCAAAGAATCACCCAGTGATGTCATGAGATTGACGCGTACGTGGATAAAAGGGATAAAAGAAAAGTAACAGCTCAACGTAGCCTAATGTAGCGGAGTAAGAGGAACAGTTTCTTCTTCACAAATCTACTCAAGTAAAAGTAAAAAGTATAGTGATTCAAAACTACTCCTAAAAGTACAACATTTCCCAAAACTTACTCAAGTAAATGTAACAGAGTAAATGTAACTCGTTACTACCACCTCTGGTAATGGCACAAAAAAGAAGTTGAATTAAATAATTTATTTATTCATACCAGCATGTAGGTGTGTGACGTGAAAGGCTTCATATATAGAAAACATAAACACATCAGATTGTCTTTCATGAGAACTTAAACTGTATTGGAAAAGGAAACACTAGTATATACTGTATGCTTGATTCTTTCTAATATCTGCCTGTTACTTGCAAATCCTGCTCAGTAAATTGGTAACAAGGTGTCACAAGCGTTAACTGACTGATTGCGAGCCGTGAAGGCCATGGAACCTTGTATAACATGATTATTCAATGTATCAAGGTTTATGGCAGCATACATTACAGGCTGCTGGATCTTTCTGCCTCGTGCTCGACTGGATCTGCAGCCGTTCAGCCTTCGGACGCCCGTTTAACAACACGTGCACATCGATCTGCAGACGGCCGTGTCAGCCGTGGTGCAGGACGGAGGCCGTGAGGAATGTTTAGAAGAGTCTGAAAGTGCAGAAGCTCCAGTCGGGAGTGGAGATTCGCCCGCAAAGACCACTCTGATGGATTGGCGGAGAGATAGTCAAGGGGCAACTTTATAAAGAGCCTCCGTTAAGACTTTTGCTCACATGTCTGGGTAAAGTTTGACAACCCATTTTTTTGTTAGAACAAATCTATAGAAGGAATTTTAGGGGTGTTGTCATCTTGAATTATTTAGCTGGTGACCACTAGAGGCGCTAGAATATTCAAGTTCTCAATTCAGGCATATGGTCAGTTTTGGTCAACCTGTACAATTTATATGCATAATTGTCAACATTAAAAAATTGTATATCTAAGGAAATAGATAAAACAATACTAAAAAAGCCTTTATGAATCATATTGTAATATTTTAGCCAATACAAAATATCACTTTTTTATAGACGTTTTTGACATTTCATAGAAAATGTGTTTCATTGCAAAAAAAAAAGATGCTTATTATGTGTGTGTTAAAAACGCCTGTAAAAAAATCATATTTTTTAACCAATATTGGACAAAATATAGCAATACAATTAAAAAAAAATGTTTTTCAATTGATGTTTTATCCATTTCCCTAAATATAAAATCTTGAACATTGCAGATTTTGCATATAAACTGTACATTTTGACCATTATTGTGACCATATGCATGAATTGAGTATTTGAATGTTACAGCGCCTCAAGTGGTCACCAGAAAAAAAATCCAAGATGACAACACCCCTATTATTCCTCTTAGGGGTTCCTTCTAACAAAAAAATAAGGTTGTCAAATAGGGCTGGGCGATATGGACCAAAAGTCATATCTCAATATTTTCTAGCTAAATGGCGATACTCGATATATATCGATATTTTTTCTGTGCCATAATTGGGGTTTCCCCCAAAGCATTATAGCATAGCATCTCTGTTAGCATCTCTGTTAGCATCTCTGTTAGCTTCATTTTTTTTCTGAGGCAAACCCTTAAAAAAACAGTCAGTTTTAATACAAAGCCTTCGTGCCAAATGTCACACAGGTTCCTTTATTAACAGAGGTCTGCACAATATCAAAATGTATAAAACAAATGAAATAAAAATGAACTGCCTCCATATATAGAATAAAAATGATTCTTGAATAAAATAAAACAAATATCCCTTTCCTGCATAACAATTAAAATTATTAAAATAATAAAATACACTGTGCAATTAATACAATGTAGACAGTAACAGGCAGACTTTTCCACTGAGGTTGACAGTTGTGCAAATAACAAAACATTTGTGCAAATCTCAAATAAAACATGTAAACAGATATTGCATCTCTTTGAGCAAATCTCAAATAATTGCAACAAGTCAACTACTGTACCTTTTACAGATTTTGTGCCAGGAAAACTAACCTGTCAACACTGTCAGGTTTCAGCAACAAAGGTACTTTTCTGCCAGCGCGAGGGGTCAGTGTTGATGTACAGTCAATTTGTCGCAAAATAAGCTATATCGATATAAACCATATTGTCTCGTAGCATATCACGTTTGAAAATATATTGATATATATTAAAATCTCGATATATCGCCCAGCCCTAATGTCAAACTTTACCCAGAAGCGTGAGCATAGTTATCAATCTTAGGGTTTGCCCCCTGACTAAGAGGGAGCCGGTTCTGGTGCAGCCAAAGGCCCAAGTTCAAGTGCACTGGAACTAGATACTGGTATCTGGACACTTGAGACTGGGACATCATAGATGCTGGGGGGGAAAAGCCTGTTTGGTGGCAATTTAATCAACTGAGGTCTCGAAGGGATTGCAAGTCTGCATGTTCTGGGGGTGATGGGGGTGAAGAAAGGACGGGTTTGTGTTGAAAGATGCTGGCGCAGCCGGCCGCTAAGTGAAGAGAGGCTTTTATAAACGCTGTACAGACAATATCTTCCAACGTTGTTGGTCTAATTAGCAGAACTGTGTCTTTTATCTTTATTGTTTTAAACTGGAGTTGCTCTTAAAGCCTCACCTGAAAGTGAAACCAATCTCCTTAACCTCTGCTACGTCTCAACGGACACTCCGCCGTCCTCTCCACTCTCTTCTGTTTCCACTCAGCGCCCCAGTCTGCTCTTCTTCTTTCTTTCTTTATTTCTTTCTTTCTTTCTTTCTTAGAATTCTGTTGTCACACTTTAAGCTTTTGCCCTGAATGAACTCGAAAGGCAGGGCCTCCATGCCGACTTAGCTGCCAGCAACGCTCTTATTTCTGAGCTCTGAATCGGCTTTCCCTCTCCGATCCCATTACCGGCCGAGCTCGCGTACCTGCCCAGGGAAGACGGCGGTTCTGTCCTCCGTCTGGTCCACCGGTTCCTCCTGTTTTCATCTTTACTTTATGTTTAAACTATGTTTTGGGGTCTTTTAGCTGCTTCCACAGGTTTAAAAAGTGGGTCTTATAATATCTAAGATGTTTCCAAAAGATGAAGAAGTATGAATATGTAAATGTATTTAGTTGCATTTTTAGTTGTTACATTACCTTTTCTTTTTGTAAGGAAATTATATATTCAAGGAAAGGGGTAAAGACATGTAGCATCCTATAATGTAATAATTTCCTGAAAATTATTGTAATAACGCCTGAAAATGTAATAAAATTTGCACTTAACTCAATCGAAAATTTAATAAAACCCAATAATGTAATAACTTCACCAATAATGTAATAAAATATTCTGATGGATATTGTAATAACATTTTTACCGATAATGTAATACCTTATTACGTTATGGGGAATTTATTAAGCCTTTAATTTTCTCCAAAACTGCCAGTGCGCCTTATATATGATCATTACGGTAATTTCTGTTACTGTAGTCAGGGGGATTGTGGGTAATGTAGTTGGCGCTAAAAACGTCAGGAATCGTCACAGACGTTCAACACAACAGCAGCGACGCTGACTCGCATAATGGCGACTTTGACGAGACGGAGCAAAGCTGGTTTTTATTTTGTTAATAAAGTTTGACATACGGTACTTTTCTTGTTTTTTTTTTTTTTGCATTTGCTGTAGGATTTTGTAGCATTTCCTGTAGCAGCTCCATCAGGTAGATACGTAACTCAACCCCAGCCAATATAGTACGGTATTTTAACATATATGCGCCTTATAATGTGGTGCACCTTATATATGGAAAAAGTTTTGAAATACGTCATTCATTGAAGCTGCGCCTTATAGTGCTGAAAATACGGTACAAACATGTACATCATTTACAGTTCAAAATCCTTCTGTACATGTAGTAAATATCTAATCTAACAACATAAATATCTGCAGCTTGCATGTCTTTTTTTTAAATAGAGAGGATGCAGCTTATATGCAGGTGCAGCTTATAGTCCAGAAAATACGGAAATTAGAAAAATATTCATTGCAGTACTTTCTAAGGTCCTTCATTAGTTTAACGTACCAGGCAAATCCAGCAGCAGAATTATGAGGAAGCAGTGTGACGACATCACACAAGGAGGCCGGAGCTACTGGAGCAACTTTAGCTAAGAGGGCCGGGCTTAGAGGAACTTCCACCTTCCTCCTCTCACATTCAGCCGGCAGGCAGCACCTCACCTGCGCCGCTGCGTCCAGATTTAGTTCTGCAGCCCGGCGGAGGGGCGGAGGGACGGAGGGGCGGAGGGGCGGAGGGGAGGGCGGGTGAGCCGTGCAGCCAGATTAGGTTGCAGAGCGTCAGAGGTTGCTTGGAGGTGAGCGCGCTGTAATGGATCTCCCAGCAGGAAGGAGGGAACGCAGACGGACTGGATTCCATGCCGTCAGTGACTCTCAATTAAGAAACGGCTCCATGGAAGATGTTTCTTTCTAATTTTAACATCGCCACTGTGAATTTAATATATGCACACGAAATTTGATGATGTTACGATGAAATGCCAGACATTCCCTTCTCCCTAAGTGGCAGCTTTCACTTTGACCAAGAACAGGAAGTTGATAAAGATTTCCAAAAACCTCCAAACGGCAAAATCAAAACTTAGTTGTTTCCATCTTGTGATAAAGACTTGAAAGCACCAAGAAGGATAAACTTCTTTGTGGACTCAGACGCCGGAATGCAATTTCCCTGCCCTTCCCAAACTTTTTTGATTCCCAACGCGGCTGGTACGAGCCTACGGAGGGTTTCTCCTTTGTAAAGCAAAGAAAATGATATTTGTTTGAATCTTAGAGTGTGTTTTGAGGTGCAATATTGACTGGATCATTATTTTAGAGCGATGGAGATGTGACGTGGTGAAGGAAAAGCTTTTTCAGAGATGAAGCATCAAAGAGAAGCAGAGCCACCGATGGTGCAGGAAGAAAATCATGTTGAATTTTTATTTATTTTTTAACACGAGTGACTGGAATGTGAGGAACAAAGAACTTCCCATCATCCGTCTCCTTTCACTTTCCAAGTGACTGTTTTTTTTCTCAAGAATATCCAGTATTTGGAAATGTAAACAACACAAACCACAGACGCTAACTTAGCTTAGCTTTTAGTCGTCAGAAGAAGCAGTGGAGCAATGCTAATGTGTTCAAGCGGCTGCAGAAGTGAAACGTGTGATGGGGATTAACTCTTATTGCAGTAATGAAGGTGGAGGGGACGCTCCTTCCCGTCCTCACTAATAATCATTTGCAGGATTGGTTTGTGCTGATTTTAAACCCCCAACAGTTCACCTTTCACCTCCTCTGGGGGTAATTAGTGAGATAACAGCCGTATGCCCAGAAACAGATGAAGCCTTTTCCTCATGGTCACGTCAAAATCTAAGATTTATAGATCTGGTGTGTGAAGGGGCATCGTGTGCCCCTTTATTTCTCCTGATAGTCTTAGTGACACGTCCGTGACCTTGTTGGGTGAAAATACCACACAGATACATTAGGAAAGGCTTTACTACTGGTGTTGATGTGACATTACTTTTTTAAAATGATGATTTCATATTGACTCTGGATCGAGACCCAGAGTTTTAACTAGAGTCTAAACCAGGGGTCGGCAACCTCTTTAGCGCCGCCCTAGTGGCTCCTGGAGCTTTTTCAAAAATGTTTGATCTTTTATTTTTTATTTTTTTATTTTTCTTCTCTTTTTCTTTTTTTCCTTTTTTTCTTTTTTCTCTTTTTTTCCTTTTTTTCTTTTTTGTTCCTTTTTGTTCCTTTTTCCTTTCCTTTTTAATCTCGACATTTCGACTTTTTTCTCAACGATTCGACTTTTTCCTCAACATTTCGACTTTTTTCTCGACATTTTGACTTTTTTCTCGAAATTTTGACTTTTTTCTCGACATTTCAACTTTTTTCTCAACATTTCGACTTTTTTTTCTAAATTTCAACTTTTTTCTCAAGATTGTACTTCAACATTAATCTTGACATTTAGACTTTTTTTTAGAAATTTCAAATTTTTTCTCGATTTTTTGACTTTTTTCTCAAAGTGCATAATGAAAAGTTATAACTAATATAGAAACATGCAGCATGTGTTGTCTTCATTCTAAGGCTGATACAAGACTTTTCATTTTTTGCGGCTCCAGACATATTAGTTTTTGTGTGTTTTTGGTCCAATATGGCTCTAAAACATTTCGGGTTGCCGACCCCTGGTCTAAACACTACGACGCTCACCAGGATGATGGTTTAGTTTGGTTTTAACCAGCATAATGTGTAGATATTACAAACCAGGTGCAAGATCCAGATGTTTGACTTTCCTTTACAACAAGGAAACCCCCTCGTGGGTTTAAGACGGGACCGGTCCCTTATAGACACCATTAAAAAAGAAAATTAAATTCCCAAACTGGTTTGGGTGTCACAGAACGCCAGAGTGGACGCACCAGTGATGTATATATAAATCACATGTCTTCATGTTTAATTTACCAATACATACACTGACCTCATGACTCACTGACCGACCGCTCGTCCAGATCATTCACTAGATTAGAGGAAATGCATTTAAAAATAAAAGCCTCCTTGTAGCTCCGGCACATGACGGACTCGTCCTCCTCAAACACTCGCCGAGGCCGTAATAAGAAACACTAGCTGCCGATTTAGCCTTTCATCCATTCATTACTGCTGCTGTGTGTGTGTGTGTGTGTGTGTGTGTGTGTGTGTGTGTGTGTGTGTGTGTGTGTGTGTGTGTGTGTGTGTGTGTGTGTGTGTGTGTGTGTGTGTGTGTGTGTGTGTGTGTGTGTGTGTGTGTGTGTGTGTGTGTGTCGCAGGCAGAGGCTTCCCTTCATGTAAATCACTTTATCCATCATGCGGTTGCAGCTGCACGAGGTCAAGGCCGCGCACACGCAGACGTGTCACCAGTCGCACCAGGATTGTCCCATTAGACTTTATCGATCCCACAATAATCCCCATTCACTTCATCAGCAAGCTTAAAGATGTTAGTGTGTGTGTGTGTGTGTGTGTGTGTGTGTGTGTGTGTGTGTGTGTGTGTGTGTGTGTGTGTGTGTGTGAGAGCAGTACTGGAGTTGAGGGGGGATGAGGGGGATGGCACCCCCCCTGGAATAAAAACGGTCCAAATCATCCCCCCTGAAATAAAAACGGTCCAAATCATCCCCCCTGTAAAACTGCCATCCCTCCTTTCCATCCCTTATGTCATTTCATCAATGAATGTGGTTTTACTGCTATTTCAACATTTAGAGTCATCACCAGAAAAATAACACCAGAAAAATAACTTATTTGACAATTTTCACCTGTTTTAAATACATTTTAACTTGAAATAAGTAGAAAATCTGCCAATGGGACAAGATTTATCTTCTTATTACAAGCAAAAAAATCTTGTTCCACTGGCAGATTTTTCTACTTATTTCAAGTGAAAACAGGTGAAAATTGTTAAATAAATAATTTTTCTGGTGATGACTCTAAATGTTGAAATAGCAGTAAAACCACATCACTGGAAAAAACAACAATTTTCACCAGTTTCAAGTAAATTTTCACTTGAAATAAGTAGGGAAATCTGCCAGTGGGATTTATCTTCTTTTTACAAGCAAGATTGGCAGATTTTTCTACTTATTTCAAGTGAAAATCTACTTGAAACAGGTGAAAATTGTTGTTTTTTCCAGTGATGAGTCTTGTTTTAAGTGTAATGAGATTGTTTTTACTAAAATGAGACATTTTAACTAGAAATAAGACAAATATTCTTGTTAAGATTGTGAGTTTTTGCAGTGATCCATGTTACTTATCCTGTGAAGGACAGAGTCATATTGATAAGTTCAGAAAAGTGTTTTTTATTGTTGTGTTTTGATGTATTTGATGTAAGCCCAGTGGATATTTAAAGCTTACAGAAGGCTGCATTTAACTGCTGCTATGTCATTCCTGCAGTATTTCTGCAGGTGTTTTGGTCACTGCTATTATTTGTAATATATTATATTATTTGTAATCAGCACAAATTATCTGTCCCCATATGACAAAATCCACCATCCCCCCTGATTTGTGCGTGCGTGCGTGCGTGCGTGCGTGCGTGCGTGCGTGCGTGCGTGCGTGCGTGCGTGCGTGCGTGCGTGCGTGTGTGCGTGTGTGTGTGTGTGTGAAGGGTCAGCGGTGTCTGCCAGCTGCTCTTCACCTCCAGTGGAAGAACTGGTCATGAGACCGGGATAAGGGCTAATTATAGCCACATGCACGGTGACAGTTGCCTGTTTGTTTCAGCGTGTGCAGCGACCGCCGAGCTTATCAAACATAGATCAGCTCCTGCTTCTCCTTCCTTTTCATTCCCTTTTATTTCCGCCCCCATTCATCTTTTATTCCAACTTTCGGGGAAACTCCAGGAGGCAAACGCTCTGCTCTCTCTCACTCTCTGTCCTCAGGAACTTTTAACGCAGTTGAAACCTGGAAGAAGTCACTGACTACGTTTACATGCAGTCAGAATTCAGGTTATTGCTAATATTCGTGTTTTAAAAGGGTTATTGATGCATGGAAACATGCATTGGTGCTCTTTTGCACTGACCAGTGTCAACAATCGGGGACATTTGGGATGAATTCTTGGGGAATATCTGTGTATTTTATTTCCTATGAGCAGTTTTGATCAGTTTTGTCCAACTCAACAAAACAAAACACTCAACAGGCTATTTTTTCAGCAGAATTTGTCATCTCGCGGTAAAAACTATAAATTCCCGTGGGTGACATTTTTGTGTAAAGCTGATTTATGGTTCTGTGTTAAATCCACGCACAACGTACGTGAAGGAAGGAAGGAAGGAAAGAAGGAAGGAAGGAAGGAAGGAAGGAAGGAAGGAAGGAAGGAAGGAAGGAAGGAAGGAGCCAGAAAGAAAGAAAGAAAGAAAGAAAGAAAGAAAGAAAGAAAGAAAGAAAGAAAGAAAGAAAGAAAGAAAGAAAGAAAGAAAGAAAGAAAGAAAGAAAGAAAGAAAGAAAGAAAGAAAGAAATGAGCCAGAAAGAAAGAAAGAAAGAAAGAAAGAAAGAAAGAAAGAAAGAAAGAAAGAAAGAAATGAGCCAGAAAGAAAGAAAGAAAGAAAGAAAGAGAGAAATGAGCAAGAAAGAAAGAAAGAAAGAAAGAAAGAAAGAAATAAGCAAGAAAGAAAGAAAGAAAGAGAGAAATGAGCAAGAAAGAAAGAAAGAAAGAAAGAAAGAAATAAGCAAGAAAGAAAGAAAGAAAGAGAGAAATGAGCAAGAAAGAAAGAAAGAAAGAAAGAAAGAAAGAAAGAAAGAAAGAAATAAGCAAGAAAGAAAGAAAGAAAGAAATAAGCAAGAAAGAAAGAAAGAAAGAAATGAGCAAGAAAGAAAGAAAGAAAGAAAGAAAGAAAGAAAGAAAGAAAGAAAGAAAGAAATAAGCAAGAAAGAAAGAAAGAAAGAGAGAAATGAGCAAGAAAGAAAGGAGGAAGGTTGATCATTTAATTGGTTTTTATCAATTCAATATAATTGGTGTAGTTTAGTATTTATTATTCTTTTAGAGCAGTGATTTGGCTCCACAGACTGAATGTGGTGATAGATTTATAGTTGAAAAGGTGGAGTTGAATTGTTTTTTGTTTTTTTTTAATCGTTGTGGCAGGGTGGAGGAGCAGCCTATCAGCTGATTGGGCACACCTGTGCCCAATCAGCCTCTCCACCCTAAAAATGTGGAGTTGAATTGGTATTTTTTTATCGTCATTTTTATCGTTATCGGGATAAATGCCAGAAATTATCGTGATACATTTATTACTCCATCCCTAGACTTCAGGTTTGCAGAGTTACAGTCCAGACTCTTGCGTTTGCTACGATTACACGTTCACTGTGTGGTTTTAAAGCAGAAACTGCTGGGGGGAAAGAATCTCCAGGACTTCGGTGAACAGTCGAGCCTCTTTGATAAATAAAGATTAAACGGCCTGAGATAATGATGTCCATTGATCTGCATCCTAATTTAGCTTCATCCTGTACCCTTGTGAGTTTTCATTGTCTGACTTTATAGCTCCATAATCAAACAGCAAATAATTGGCTTTTTGTGGCCCTTATTAAACATGGATGTGGGCGACGGATGAAGGGCCATCCGTTCTGGTCCTTAATTAAGAGCAGCCGCTCCTCGCTGGCTGTGCAGGAAAATTGAGTTTTTCAGGTTTAGATTGTGCAGCTTTTGCTTCTCATTACATGTCAACTAATTACTCCGAGTAATCACGGAGTCACAGGCGACAGGACGGGGCCCTCGGGGGTCACAGGAATATTACCAGGTCACAGCACGGTGGGTAATATTCCATAGGTTTTTGATTATTTATTTTTTTCAATCAAGCATACAGGACTGTCTCAGAATACAATTAGAATATTGTGATAAAGTTCTTTATTTTCTGTAATGCAATTAAAAAAACAAAAATGTCATACATTCTGGATTCATTACAAATCAACTGAAATATTGCAAGCCTTTATTATTTTAATATTGCTGATTATGGTTTACAGTTTAAGATTAAGATTCCCTGAATATTCTAATTTTTTGAGATAGGATAGTTTTCTTAAGCTGTAAGCCAGGGGTCGGCAACCCAAAATGTTTTAGAGCCATATTGGACCAAAAACACAAAAAACAAATATGTCTTGAGCCGCAAAAAAATTAAAAGTCTTGTATCAGCCTTAGAATGAAGAAACACATGCTGCATGTTTCTATATTAGATTTTTTTTTTTCATTATGCACTTCGAGAAAAAAGTTGAAATTTCGAGAAAAAAGTTGAAATGTTGAGAAAAAAGTCGAAATGACGAGGAAAAAGTTGAAATGTCGAGATTAAAAAGGAAGGGAAAAAGGAAAAAAAAGAGAAGAAATCAAAGAAGAAAAAAGGAAAAAAGAAGAAAAAAAAGAAAAGAAGAAAAAAAGAGAAAAAAAGGAAAAAAAAAAGGTCAAACATTTTTTAAAACACTCCGGCGCTAAGCGGGTTGCCGACCCCTGCTGTAAGCCATGATCAGCAATATTAAAATAATAAAAGGCTTGCAATATTCCAGTTGATTTGTAATGAATCCAGAATGTATGACATTTTAGTTTTTTTAATTGCATTACAGAAAAGAAGAAGAACTTTATCACAATATTCTAATTTTCTGAGACAGTCCTGTATTTACAGTCATTTATTTGTTTGTATTGGTTAGTCGGAGGAATCGCCCTTGAATAAAAGCATCTCTGAGATTAACAGCTGCAAAGTCAAAATTAAATCTGTTAATGGAGTCTGAATTTACGTTTTTTTCCTATTTTTTATGGCTGATGTCTAGAAAGTTCGTGTCATTTCTTAACCACTTCCTGTCAAAGTGACCTAGAAAGTGTAAGTTGAGGGAGTGGGACACTTAGCGGATCCCCCCCTCTTGGCACGCTGCCTTAGATCTTCATGTCACTTCAATGTGCGAGGCTGAATGTGATTACAACTCTCCACCCGGCTCATCTCATAACCATCTTTCAGCTCTACGGTCCGCGTTTGTGTCACTTAACCTTCACATGTTCCTGCCTCTCCCAGTTTCCTGCGTTAGGGCTTCTCTAAGTTCCATCTCACGTGGATGTTCGGGCCATTTTAAATACCAAAAAGCAGCGTTAGTTCTATGGGTGTAACAATATATCGTGCCACGAAATTTCGCAATACAAAAATGTCACGATACGTGTCGTGGAGGTGACAAACTGTATCGCGATATTGGATTATTAATATGAATCTATTGTGTTGACTAGTAACGACCGCACCTCGACCCGCGGACCAAAATCTTCCTCCGCTCAGAAGAAACTAGTCCCGTTTTGAGCTCTGAACTTTTACTTATTTAAGTCTGGTGTAGAGTTAAGCCTTACCTTATTAAATTAAACCTTTTTGGGGTGGTGAGTAGGATAAACACGGGGACAACTTCTGCTGAGTTCCAGTGTACTTTAATGTCCCTCAACAGTGTAGGATTTTAGAACATCAACACAGCACCTAGTGCCGTACTGTGGCGTATCACTCCGCCCAATCTAAAACAGACTAATCACTACAGATAAACTGACTAGTGTCATTATAGTCCCTGATTTACATCAGAATATAAAGAATAGATTCATAAAATAATGAACCCTGAATTACCAAAATAACCTTAACAAAAATAAATCTCCTCTTACACTTATAAGGTGAGCATGAATCAATCTTTTTTGTGATGTAAAATTGTATGTATTTATTTACATACAATTTTTTTATTTTTTTTATTTATTTTTATTTTTATTTATTTTATTTATTTTTATTTTTTTATAAGAAGGACATAAATAAATATTGTTAATATTTTATGGAGAAGGGGCGGGATTAAATAAGTTATACTTCTTCCCACCCCTTTTCGGACATGCAAGTGAAATTACTGTGCTGTTTTTTTTGTTTTATTTTGTTTTGTTTTGTAAAATTGTCTTGATCAGCCATTTTGTATTATTATTTCTGTTTTACTTGTTCATATTTACGTTATATATCATTTGCATGTTCGGAATAAATCACTAACTAAACTAAACTAAACTTTTATTTATTTATTTAATTTTAGTTTTTTGTGGAAAGGAAAAAAGTCAAGTCATACATGAGAGAAACTATTCAGTTTGTGTCTAAATATTTGTACTTGTCTGAAACTGAAGATCATAATGCAAACCTGACATTTACTTTTAGTTCAGTTTGTGGAAAATGGTTGGCCTGGCTTTCTCTTTAAAACTTAAACAGTTATAAAGCATTACAAACTGGAACAATAGGGCAAACGCACAGCATTGTTTTGTATTTTGTGTCTTTGAAATAAAAGACCATTTTTTCCAGTCATATGTTCCTCATTCAAGGTTGTTAAAAAAATACTGCTATAATATCGTATCGTTATCGTGACCTCAATATCGTGTATCGTACCGTATCGTGAGATTAGTGTATCGTTACACCCCTAGTTAGTTCCCAAAGCAGCTGTATTAGAAAATGCCCTTCCGGGATCTAAACTGCAGAGTTTGGAGGACTCGACCTTGTACGGCGTTTGGATCTGAAGCGTCTGGGTGTGTCTGTGTTTGATGGAGAGTTTGGGTCTCGTCGGCATGTGACTGTGCTCGTGACCGACCTG
Organism: Cololabis saira; assembly: GCF_033807715.1. Lineage (NCBI taxonomy): Eukaryota > Metazoa > Chordata > Actinopteri > Beloniformes > Belonidae > Cololabis > Cololabis saira. Next base: position 4,461,720 of record NC_084593.1, read on the forward strand.
GGATAACGTTACAAGAGCCGTCTCGCTGCCAGCAGAGCAGCAGCCACAGCTTTGATTTCTTTCTGTGGATCAATAATTTGTCACATCATTATCAGAGGTATGAAATAGGTCAGAGGTTTTATTTGCACCAGCAGAAACACTTCCACGCGTCATCGTGTGGTTGCTGGGAGTTATGGCACGAGAGCCGGGCGATGGCACGCTAATACAACTCTGCAGGTCGGGGAGTAAAGGTGCATTTCATACTGACAGGAAATGCCTGGTTTATAATTAAATGGTAAGATGAATAGATGTTTTTTCAGAGCATCACAGCTTCATAGTTTTATCCTTTAATTTCAGTGTATGCTGGAGCTATCGCGGTGAGAATAGCATCACAATAACTGTTTTAACTTGAGCACTCTGTCATTTTCTGATTTGTGTTGAACGTTTTGTTGGACGAGTTTGAGAGAAGAATGAGAGATAAAAGATAAAGCATCCCCTAGAAAAGAAGCCCAGGAGAAAAGAAGGAAGTAAGGAAAGAAAAGAGGAAAGAAGGAAGGAAGGGAGAAGGAAGGAAGGAAGGAAGGAAGGAAGGAAGGAAGGAAGGGAGGAAGGAAGGGAGGGAGGAAAGAAAAGAGGAAAGAAGGGAGAAAGGAAGGAAGGAAGAGAGAAAGGAAGGAAGGAAGAAAAAAAGGAAGGATGGAAGGAAAGAAAGAAGGAAGGGAGAAGGAAGAAGAGAACAGGAGGAAGGAAGGAAGGAAGGAAGGAAGGAAGGAAGGAAGGAAGGAAGGAAGGAAGGAAGGAAGGAAGGAAGGAAGGAAGGAAGGAAGGAAGGAAGGAAGGAAGGAAGGAAGGAAGGAAGGAAGGAAGGAAGGAAGGAAGGAAGGAAGGAAGGAAGGAAGGAAGGGAGAAAAGAGGAAAGAAGGAAAGAAGGGAGAAAGGAAGGAAGGAAGAAAAAAAGGAAGGATGGAAGGAAAGAAGGAAGGAAGGGAGAAGGAAGAAGAGAGCAGAAGGAAGGAAGGAAGGAAGGAAGGAAGGAAGGAAGGAAGGAAGGAAGGAAGGAAGGAAGGAAGGAAGGAAGGAAGGGAGAAAAGAGGAAGGAAGAAGGAAGGAGAGAGCAGGAGGAAAGAAGGAACAGGAGAATTACGTCATTTTGACCCAAAGACAGTACCAGGGTTAAGGATTTGTCTTCATAAGCATCCGCATGGTGCGTGAAACTATTATAATATAGAAAGGTAATTGTATAACCTTCTCTGCAGTGACACCTACAGGTCAGCGTGAGAACTGCAGCCAGTCCAGCTCGTTTTTGGTGTCATTCTGATGACACAGCGACAGATCCGTCGAGCATCATCTGCCTTTTACATGATCCCAACGCAGCTTTTGATCTAAAGAGATCATTTCCTCCCCGTCTTAAGCTGCTCTTCCCGGTGACTATGAATAGAAGCCGTGGAAAGACGTGACTCTTGAGCCCGGCACCACCTTGGGAATGACCCCGAGTCCCTTCCCTGCACCCGCACGCTGCAGGAGAGTCTCACTGGCCGCAGAGTCTCACTGGCTGCAGAGCCTCGCCGGCCACGGAGTCTTGCTGGTCTCGCCGGCCGCAGAGTCTCGCCGGCCGCAGAGTCTCGCCGGCCGCAGAGTCTCGCCGGCCGCAGGGTCTCTCTGGCCGCAGAGTCTCGCTGGCTGCAGAGTCTCGCCGGCCGCAGAGTCTCGCCGGCCGCAGTGTGTCGCCGGCTGTAGATTCTCGCCGGCCGCAGAGTCTCGCTGGCTGCAGAGTCTCGCCTCGCCGGCCGCACAGTCTCGCTGGCCGCAGAGCCTCGCTGGCCTTTTCCACATCCACTTCTTTTCCTCTTGGTCCAGATAGCATTTCCCACGTGCACGCTCGCTATAAATAGTGCGGGGTTTAATGTGCGGTCGTCCCGGCAGGCCCTTTTTACGACTGAGCGGGCCTGCAGGTTTTCAGGATTGTTACTGAGACAGAGATTAACCACAAATGGAAGTGACTAGACTGGATCCTTTTTTTTTTTCTACTGACCCCCCGCCCCCATGTCACCATTAAAATCCCTTTTATAAGCAGGTGTTATTACTAAGTTGGATGGGTTTCATGAGGTTTTAGGTCAGGATGTCGTGTTTTTCTCATTTATAAAAAATGTGAATATGAAACTACAAAATTTCAGGAAATTTTGATATGGGCATGCCCTACTGCCCATTCGTCCCCTCTTGCTGCTTTGGTTTGAGTCTGTAGTGGTTGTGTAGTGGTTGTGTAGTGGTTGTGTAGTGTTTGTGTTCGGGGTGGTTCTATGTCAGTTTGAGGTGTTTACGGTTGTATTTCATTCATTCCTGTGCTCCCCACAGGGGGTGTGTTTTAGGATTGTTAATAAACCACAGCCCCAGCTTCGGGGTTGTGTTGTTTAGGGTGATTATTAATGGCCAAGAAGTAGTTTAGTGTGTTTAGTGTAGTTTAAACCGTTAAAAGTTGTTGATAAACCTTTGGGGATGGGGCCATTTGGCAGGCATTTTGACTTAAAATGTATGTAAGTCACAGCTTCATGAAATTTGAATATGTTGTAGTCCACAGCGTGGCGAGTTTTGAAACATTTGAATCATGTCCCTACGATAACCTGTTGCCTAGCAACAAGCGTCCAAAGTCAAATGGAATTTTTTTTTTAAATTGAAAGTTTAATATTGCAAAAAACGTAATAATTAGCATGATGAGGTTGTACGGTCCTTTAGGGCCAATCAGGCCGAGTGTTTGAAAGTTTGAACGATGTCTGTACAATAAAGTTTTTTCATTGTTTTTTTTTTGCTTTTTGGCATCTAGCGTTGCCACGGTAACTCTTTTGACTGAGAAAAGTATTGCCCATCAAGGCACGATGGAGACGCATCCAACAATGTATGGCATGCATGGGTGCACGTTGCGGTTCGGGCCGTATTAACGGAGGAAAAAAGAGTGCGGAATAATAAGAAGAAGAAAAGGGAAACCTTTCTGTATACTATAATATCGCCTTAATTTTCATGTTTTTTCTCGTTTTTTTGGGCGTGTTTTATTTTTGAGGGATTTTTTTTTCCCACATCAGAGCGGGGTCATGCTGTACACCCACTGGTGTGACGAGGGACTTTTGTGACTTTAGCTTGTTAGCAAAATGCTAGCAACATTGCCCTTTGGGCCATTGTGGACGATTGTAATATGGTCATGCCACTACTTGGCATGCCCATAATAACACTGAATTTAGAATAAATACACATTTCTTGTATTTTTTACAGGTTAAACTTTGATAAAGATTGGAACCAAAGCTGTTCTCGGCTGCAGGAATGTGGCTTCATTGCTGCTTTATTCTTCCTCTGTCTCAGGGTTTCTGCAGCTCCTACGAGTCGGTACGAGAAAAAGCTGCAATTCATGTTTGATAAAGCCCCCCAAACCCTTGATGAACTCCATTTCTCATTGAAGTTTCCCCTTTTGCTAACTTCAAAGTCTGTGTTCTGCGTTAATTTCTCAGCCATCTCCCAAATCTGCCTGTTCCACAGTTATGCTTTTAAAGAAAAACAAAGATGAGGCTTTTTTTCCCACAGCATTTTCAAGGGGAACGACAGATCGCAGCAGTTTAATTAAGCAAAACCCCTCTGACGAATAATCATATTTCACACTTCTGGATTCCGGTGATAACCAGCTCTGACATTGTATACACTTACATGCAAATATGCTCCATATTAGAGCAGTTTTTACTGTTGTCCTGGCTTAGTGGCAAAAAAACTAAACAATAAAACCGTCATCAGACGGGATTATTCCTCCATGTCACCAAGGTTTTTCTCAGCGCGACATATTCCTGGATAGATGTGGAAAACACACTTGAAATTGCTCCTGTCTCTTTTTAAAACTCATTTTGAAGTTTTAGAAATAACAACATGTACAAGGGAAAGCATTTGATTTTTTTTTAAGAAGAAAAGAAGAATTAATTGGACTCCAAAATGAGCCCAAACACACACTGACTACATTTACATGCAGTCAAAATTCAGGTTATTGCTAATATTCCGGTTACTGAAACATTGGGAATATTCCGTTTACATGGTAATCAATCATTCAGGATATCTGGATCAAACCAGCGACGCACGGAGAACATCATGACGCAATTCCCGTCATTTCTGCTTCTTCTTCCTGGATCCAAATTCAAAACAAATCCTGCTTCGCGCAACTTTTCTCTCACCTTCTTTTAAATCTTCTATCCCGGTACTTTCTACCGTCTACAAATGCAGAAATGTTCATATCCTTCATTACATTTATGAAGTGATTAGTCTCCTCCTGGTCTTGGTTTCTCCGTGTTTAGAAGAACTTCCTGGACTCAAAAGACCAGGATTCCTTGTGAACAGAGCATGAGCAGAAAACAAATTCATGTTCCGTTTGATGGGGATATTCTGTTTGGCGTTTACATGACCCAATATTCAGGTTTTAAAAGGAGTAACCCAGGGTTCATATTGGGGTTTTTAAAAACCTGAATATGAGCAAATTCTGGTTATTCAAAGGGGTTATTGGTGTTTACATGGCCGTGCAAAACCGGGTTATTGCCAATATTGGGGTTTTAAAAGGGTTATTGATGCATGGAAACGCAGTCCTTGTATGATGTGGTTGTCGTGGTCGCAGGTAGCTGCCAGGTTTCGTGATCAGAGGTGATCAAAGCAGCTGCAGAAGGAATCAGGAATCAGGAATCAGGAGCGTGGCGGGGCTGCAGAGATGCTCCGGTTGTCTGATTCTCCCCCCCGGCACCTGGGAGTCGTGTTGTGAAGCCGTCAGGGGCTTCGTCACGACTAGGATTCACACGGTCTTTGATTGCCGGGCCGGCCACGCGTTTCCTGCTGCTGCTGCAGCAGCCGAGGAGTTTGTGTGTCACGTGTAGCGTCGCCAGCGTCGCTCGCATTTTAGTTCTGCTTGCTTTTGTAAGTGCAGCATGTCCCAATTTGCATGTGTTGTAACACAAATGCACGTGAGCAGTGTGTGTGTGTGTGTGTGTGTGTGTGTGTGTGTGTGTGTGTGTGTGTGTGTGTGTGTGTGACAGAGAGCAGGACTCTTCAGCGCCGCGGCGTATAAGGCTTTGGAATGTGAGCGTCTCATGACATTTGCTGCTTTGTGTCCGAGCATCAGTTTTCCAGGTTGTTCTTTTTTTTCCAACATGCAAGTGCATGTGGGTCAATGACATGAAAAACGGATTTATTTTTCAATAAAAAAAGGTTTAAATGGATAGAAAAATACCAGATATATGAACTACCTGTCCCACATATGGACTCACTTGAATTTTACAAAAAATACTAGTTATTTGGGATTTTGTTTTTGTCAAAATGTCATAAAGTGCGACCGTCCGACCAGGACTCTTGTTTTGAAATCACTGTAAATGTATTTAAATCAATCTTCTGCCCGATCTGGCACGGTTTCTGAACTGTCTTGTAGTGTGTAAGATTGCAACACATTTGTATTTATATTTCCATCATAATATACAAACAAAGTTTGACTGATTATGTCCATTTTATGAAATATCATGCGGCGGGACCATTAAAAAAACAACCATTTTTGTATAATACTGAAAACTTGTAAAAAAAAAAGATGTCAAGATGTTAAGGAAATTAATTTATTTTAATATGAATCATGGTTGCACCACATGACTTTTTTTAAGGCTAGTGCCAATTCATCTTGACAAAAAACTCACTTAATTTAAAATTTTTATATGAATTTATGTGTACACAACATTCTTAATGTTTGAACTACTCCAATATATATTCTTTTTTTTATTATTTTAAAATTGACCTGTTGAAAATCCTTATTCGTCATTGACCCGTGTGCATGTGTGTGCGTGTGCGCGTGTGCGTGTGTGCGTGCGTGTATGTGTGTGTGTGTGTGTGTGCGTGTGCGCGTGTGCGTGTGTGCGTGCGTGTATGTGTGCGTGAACGTGTGTGTGTGTGTGTGAATGTGTGTGTCGGGCCCAAGGATGTTTTTATTGATGGGCCGGTAGTAAAGGACAGAAGAGGTGGAGAGAGAGGGATGATGGAGGAGGGAGAGAGCCCGAGTGGAAACAAAGGAATCAATCACTCATGTCCAGCAAGTTTATAAGGAGGGGAGGACGAGATGGAGGGATGAGAGGAAGACATGGAGAGGAAGGAGAGGTCATGGGAGAAAGATGGATGGCCATGGTACGAGTTGGGGGGAAAAAGAAAAGGAACACGAGCACAGAACATGGAAAAGAAGAATAGGAAGAACATCTTTTGGGTAAAAAGATGGGTGTGAAGTAGGGATGGGCGGTATGGAATAAAAAATGTATCACGATAATTTCTGGCATTTATCCCGATAACGATTGTAGCAGGGCTAGTGCTACGGGGGTCACCCGACAGGACAGAGGACACAGGATTTCGTGCAGGAAACGGTTTATTTACTCCTCTTTCACCCAGACACACGTGCCAGCACCTTCAGCAGCTTCCTCCCAGCAGACCGCTTGCTGCTGTGCAGCCACTTCTTATGTAGCCAGGCAGGGTGGAGAGGCTGATTGGGCACAGGTGTGCCCAATCAGCTGAGTGGCTGCTCCTCCACCCTGCCACACCGATTAAAAAAAACAAAAAAAACAATTCAACTCCACCTTTGTAACTATAAATCTATCACCACATTCAGTTTTTGGAGCCAAAACACTGCTCTAAAAGATACTAAATGCTACTAAACTACACCAATTAAATTGAATTGATAAAAAACAATTAAATGAGTTACATGTACTGCAAAACTGGAATGACTCAGATCCGCCATGTTTGTTACACAAACACATATCAATGGGAATTTATCTTTCTTTCTTTCTTTCTTTCTTTCTTTCTTTCTTTCTTTCTTTCTTTCTTTCTTTCTTTCTTTCTTTCTTTCTTTCTTTCTTTCTTTCTTTCTTTCTTTCTTTCTTTCTTTCTTTCTGGCTCATATCTTTCTTTCCTTCCTTCCTTCCTTCCTTCCTTCCTTCCTTCCTTCCTTCCTTCCTTCCTTCCTTCCTTCCTTCCTTCCTTCCTTCCTTCCTTCCTTCCTTCCTTCCTTCACGTACGGTGTGCGTGGATTTAACACAGAACCATAAATCATCTTTACACAAAAACGTCATCAACGGGAATTTATCATTTTTACCGTGAGATACAAATTCTTACCGTGGGGAGTTTTTTTTACGGTTTATCGTGAACGGTAAAATATCACCCATTCCTAGTGTGAAGAAAAGAAAGAGAAAGTTGAAACGATGGGGGGAACGTCGCGTGTGTGGCGAGGAAGGGAGGAAACACCTTCATGATGGAGAGGTGAAAAAACGGTGGGAGATTAAAAAGAGATTGAAAGGAAGAGGAGAAGATGCTGGAGGAAAGAGAAAGAGGCCACGGAGGGAGAGTGAAGGAAAGAAGGAATGATGAGCAGAGCGACAAACGAGTGGTAACGGGGGATGAGAGGGATCCACGTGACACGCGTGTGCGTCGCATGTTAACTACCACACACACACACACGCACGCACGCACGCACGCACGCACACGCACGCACGCGCGCACGCACACGCACGCACACGCACGCACGCACACGCACGCGCGCACGCGCACGCGCACACGCACACACACACGCGCACACGCACACACACACGCGCACACGCACGTGCACGTGCACACGCACACACACACAAACACACACACACATCAAGGTGAAACACACCTGCATCAGCAGAGATGGGAGGAAGCGGAGGGAGAGTCTTCTAGAGGGCATCCTCTCATCCTCTCATCCTCTCATCCTCCTCTTCTTCACTCCAGTCACGATTCCCTCTCCTTCTCCCAGGATTCCACATCTCTCTTCCCCTCCCTCCTTCTCCATCTTCATTCCTGCACCAGCCCTCTTTTCATTTCCCTCCGTTGTTTCTCCGTTGTTACTCTCTCCTTTCCCCCATCCTTCCTTCCTCAGGTTCTCCCCCTCCATCTCTCTCTCACCCCACTCTCACTGATTGCCTCTTTGATCGCTCTCTCTCCTCTGATCCGTCTCTCCGCTGTAATTCATGAAACCGTAAATGAAAGCGTCTCGTCCTCGACCCAGATAAAGATTCTCCTCTCCAGGACTGAATAACCGCACGGACGGACACACGTGTAGCTGCGGTGGCGCGGGTTCCCTCAGAGACTACGTTTACATGCAGTCAAAACTCGGGTTATTGCTAATATTCCGGTTACTGAAACATTGGGAATATTCCGTTTACATGGTAATTAATCATTCAGGATATCTGGATCAAACCAGTGACGCGCGGAGAACATCATGACGCAATTCCCATCATTTCTGCTTCTTCTTCCTGTATCCAAATTCAAAACAAATGCTCCTTCGCGCAACTTTTCTCTCACCTTCTTGTAAATCTTCTATCCCGGTACTTTCTACCGTCTACAAATGCAGAAATGTTCCTATCCTTCATTACATTTATGAAGTGATTAGTCTCCTCCTGGTCTTGTGTTTCTCCGTGTTTAGAAGAACTTCCTGGACTCAAAAGACCAGGATTCCTTGTGAACAGAATATGTGCAGAAAACAGATTCCTGTTCCGTTTGATGGGGATATTCCGTTTGGCGTTTACATGACCCAATATTCGGGTTTTAAAAGGAGTAACCCAGGGCTCATATTCAGGTTTTTGAAAACCAGAATTTGAGCAAATTCGGGTTATTCAAAGGGGTTATTGGTGTTTACATGGCCGTTATTGCTAATATTGGGGTTTTAAGGTTATTGATGCTGGAGACACAGTCAGAGTTACGAGCTGGTGGATTAAAGTAACACAAGTAGCCGTTAAGATCAGAGTGGTGGTTTTTCTGGTTAATGGGAAGCAGGATGTGTGTGTGTGTGTGTGTGTGTGTGTGTGTGTGTGTGTGTGTGTGTGTGTGTGTGTGTGTGTGTGTGTGTGTGTGTGTGTGTGTGTGTGTGTGTGTGTGTGTGTGTGTGTGTGTGTGTGTAAGTGTGTAAGTGTACGTGTAAATGTGCATGTTTGAGTGTAATTATGGACAACAAGGTTGTTTTAAGGTACCGTAATAAACAAAGTACTTCCTTAAATCAATTTGAAAAGAAGAGAGCAGCGATTTAAAAGCATCAAGTCTGTTCCCAGAACAGATGATGATGCAGGAAGACGATCACGCCGTTCCATCGTGGCCCATCGTTGCCTGATCACGACTGCACGCTGGTGTTACAGTAACTGCTCATGGTTGTTGAGGGAATCTGAACATGCTGAACTCCTTCAGTTAATCCTAGTTAGGGAAGTTGCACCGGTGTCCTCGCCCTCGTTAGAACTGGACCCATTTAGACGTTCAATTATGAGGTGGACACCGGTGGCCAAGGACACACAAGTAAGACTTAGAGCATCAATTTATTTGACACATAAAGATATTTCACCTAACCCTTCATCTACTGAATGTTAATTCAAATAATATAATTTCAATCCAATTCAATTTTATTTATATAGCGTCTAATACAACAGAAGGAGAGAGTTCCAGAGACCCAGAACATAAACCCCCGACCAATTATTACATCAACAATGGCAGGTAAAAACTCAAGAAAAACTCCCCTTTAGGAGGAAGAAACCTTGAGCAGGACCTGAATCATAAGGGGGGACCCTCCTGCCGAGGGCCAGACTGGTGGGTCAGGGACGTCAGCAGCACAGCAGGCAGGTGGAAGTAGCAGCGGGATGACCGGGGGTGGGGACCACAGGTCAGCACGCAGATCCCGAAGCTCCGGCCTAATCATCAAGCCCCAGGTTGGGGTGCAGGGTCGGGGAAAGGTTGAGAAGGGGCAGGGCCAGGGAGAGGAGTCTTGAGGGACGAACCTTCTCCCCCGCCTGCCCGGGCCGTTACCCTGACCGGGCCGTTACCCTGCCCCTCTCACTCCCACGCTGCAGGATCCGGTGTTTTGCATTCAGAGATGCTATTCGCCATTTGACTTTCTCCACATAAAGGAGGAGGTTTATTGATAATTAATTTGTCATGTTCGTGCCCAGGGTGGTTTTTGAGGCCGCAAACAACATATATTTAGGGCCCTCAAAATCCTGGGATCGGCCCTGCAATCAGCTACCTGAGTATTCGTTTTTATAAGGGTGACTGGTCGTCTGGACCCGGTACCACTAACGCTGTACTCTTGCCGGTCCTGCTTCCAGTAAACAAGCATGTTGGAATCAAATTGTTAACAGAAATATTTCTGACTTATTATATTACCGATATTCTATTGTTAATCAGTGACGTTCTTCCAGATTGGCAGTAGATTAGGATGCTCGTTGTTGCGTCACTCTCTCAAACAGCTGATTTTAGTTGGCTGGAAAGTGAACAGGACAACTTGACAAGTCCCTCCACTATCATTTCATCATATTTTACCTTGCGGCCGTCCTTATTCTCCTTTTCATCCTACAAACCTGAGTGATGAGCATGTTCAGAAATGCCTTGACAAAATCTTTTGGTACAATTCAGCTCAAATCTGCATCAGTTATGCAGCTCCGGCTGCAGCTCCTAATCAGGAAATTCAATATCGTGTTATCAGACTTGGACCACGTTCACTTGTATTTCATTAAAAGTCTTGCTTTTAGTCTAAAGCACCAGCCAGGACATGTGAATAAATCAGCCTGAGTTTGGTTGTTTATCGTGTTAATGTGTTGATAATGAAAGTCTTATCGCTGGATTTCTATCCCATAAAAACATGGCGTGACTTGAAAACACTTCACTTTGTGAGAACCGGCTGTGTGATTTAGTTAAAGGTGGTTTAACGGGTTGACCCGGTCTACGTACTTGCTGAGAAGAAGAAAAAGAGAAGTGTTTGTGGTTTGAGCGTTTAATAGCCCGGTAGCGGCGCACGCTTCCTCATCAGACACAACAGGACCCGCTGATCCTCACGTCCTGTCCATAAACGTGTGCACACATGCACTTGTGCAGGAAGTACGTCACTTAAACTTAAACTTTATTTATTTAAATACAGGACTGTATCAGAAAATCAGAAAATTAGAATATTGGGATAAAGTCCTTTATTTTCTGTAATGCAAAAATGTCATACATTCTGGATTCATTAAAAATCAACTGAAATATTGCAAGCCTTTTATTATTTTAATATTGCTGATCATGGTTTACAGTTTAAGAAAACTCAAATATCCTATATCAAAAAATTTGAATATTCTGGGAATCTTAATCTTAAACTGTAAACCATAATCAGCAATATTAAAATAATAAAATGCTTGTAATATTTCAGTTGATTTGTAATGAATCCAGAATGTATGACATTTTTGCATTACAGAAAATAAAGGACTTTATCACAATATTCTAATTTTCTGAGACAGTCCTGTAGCACTTTTCATGCAGCTGGAGTGCAACACAAAGTGCTTTACATTGATACATAAAAAAACAAAAAAGTATGGTATGGTAAAAATATGGCTGAGCACCCATTCATAAAAGTTTCATAAAGTACGTCTCATAAAAGTACGTTAAATATCCAGTGGAGTGGCTCTTTTCTCAGAGTTCCCTCCTGTTTCTCGGTATAAACTTCCTCCGGCCCCGGGAGACGCAGCAGTTCCTGCAGAGAGAGAGTCACGTCCCCACCACTTCCTGCTCGGCTCGTCTTCTGTTCTCACAGCGACGTTAGCGGAGCTTCTACCCGAGCCACACGTGGAGCTGATCACATGACCGCCGCTTCAGCCTGGAATATGTATATATATGATATATCTGCTGGAGGTCTGGGATTAAACTTGATATTAGTCCAGGGGCCAGAGCCCAAACTTTCACTGGTGTGAAACATTGACAGATTTCCTGAACATGAGTCTAAACCAGGATATGCAGCAGCATCTAAAATGTAATTTTCTGAACTTCATGAGCTGATAACTCTGATCCAGCTGCCACTCAGGAAGGTTTTCATACCAGAATATCATCTACAGACATGGATATTTTCAAAAATTATAAGTAAGTTTTGTCACCTTGAGTGGAACTGATATCTGGTCTGGAACATGGACTATTGAGGGCTCGACTAGTTTCCATGTAGGGGCTTCGGTCGCCTGGACTGTGCGAAGGCTCTATTGTATCTGTAGGAGATGTCCTTTTTTTTTTCCTCGTTTTTATTTTTCTTCTGATGAAAGGAGGGCCTTTTTTCCTCCTAATCGTGCCCGAAAAGTCACCAAATTTTGCACAAAACCAGGCCTGGCGAAAAATGTGATATTTAATGGTTTGTATTAATGGGCGTGGCCTAACGGCTCAACAGCGCCCCCTAGAAAACTTTGTGCCTCAAGCCCCACAATACGGTTTGACGTACATGCACAAAAATCGGTACACACCGGTATCATGTCGCAACTTAAAGAAAAGTCTCTTGGCGACATGGCCGAAACCCAACAGGAAGTCGGCCATTTTGAATTAATCGTGTTATTTTGCCGCAATTTATGCCATTTCTTCGGCCGTTAATTCAGCCCGAACCGTAACGTTCACCCAGGTGTGTTATACATCAAAATGTGCGTCTCAATCCTGCGATGATTGCCAATTACTTTTCTCAGTCAAAAGCGTTACCGTGGCGACGCTATACGCCAAAAAGCGCAACCCCCCCCATTCATCTGATAGGTCCATATTTGATAGTTTCTACTTTCTACCATAACTTTTGAATGGTTTGATATAGAGAGTCGTGGGTGGTGTCATCCACTAAATGTCCAGGCCTGAAGAATCTACATACAAGTCATACAAGCTTCCACTGCGTTACATTTCTTCAGGTGGGCCGTAAAGGCAAGCCCTTCCTGAGCAAACCCATGTGAAGGTAGAGCTGTCCTTCTCTGAAGAAACCTTAGTCTTTGAGCGTTGCAGTGCATTTGAGAATTGTAAGCATTCGTAAGCGTAAAGGTGTTGAGGAAGGTTATTAGGTTTCCTGATTTCTTCACTTTCCAGATGTTTCATGTGTTATCTCCTCTGCGTGGAGCAGAGGATGCTCGTATCATTCTGAGCCAGAATAAACTGCTCCGTTCACCATCGTTGTGGAGACTTTAACTGGCTGAATAAAACACACGGAAACCAGAGCAAAGACTGTCAACGAGCCACGTTGGCTGCAGAAACAAAAGCAGCTCATTCCACTGATAAACATCCACTCTGCCAACAAAAGGAACTAATCACCTGAAGTCCTCTCGTGTCACTCCGTTATGAGCCTGGCGGAAATCTGCCGAAGTGCGGCGAAGACACGGCCACAATGCCGGCTGATTTATGTGGCGGCGTTTCAGGCCGGTGCTGCAGTGCGACAGGCCGGAGCTTCACTGGTTTCAGCGCTAACCTCCTTAAACACGGAGGTTTATAATCTCTAACGAGTGGCTGTTGAGGATGAAGAGCTGCTGATGATGAGAGCTCCTTCTGACTCAGACAGCGGGCGCTGTAATAATACGCAGTACATGTCGGATGACGGGGCTTTTATCCAAAGTGGCTCGCGGTGCTTTGACTGCACACGTGTTTTACAAAAGGTGGCTAAAGGAGAGTGAAGTGAACGTCTAATTCCAACAATTGCACTGCTGAAAAACGCCAACGGTCTCATGACATAGCAGCAGTTAAATGCAGCCTTCTGTAAGCTTGAAATATCCACTGGGCTTACATCAAATACATCAAAACACAACAATAAAAAACACTTTTCTGAACTTATCAATATGACTCTGTCCTTCACAGGATAAGTAACATGGAGCACTGCAAAAACTCTAAATCTTAACAAGACTATTTGTCTTATTTCTAGTTAAAATGTCTCATTTTAATAAAAAAAATCTCATTACACTTAAAACAAGACTCATCACTGGAAAAAACAACAATTTTCACCTGTTTCAAGTAGATTTTCACTTGAAATAAGTAGAAAAATCTGCCAGTGGAACAAGATTTTTTTGCTTGTAATAAGAAGATAAATCTTGTCCCACTGGCAGATTTTTCTACTTATTTCAAGTGAAAATTTACTTGAAACAGGTGAAAATTGTCAAATAAGTTATTTTTCTGGTGTTATTTTTCTGGTGATGACTCTAAATGTTGAAATAGCAGTAAAACCACATTCATTGATGAAATGACATAAGGGATGGAAAGGAGGGATGGCAGTTTTACAGGGGGGATGATTTGGACCGTTTTTATTTCAGGAGGGGATGCCATCCCCCTCATCCCCCCTCAACTCTAAAACAAATCTCATTACACTTAAAACAAGACTCATCACTGGAAAAAACAACAATTTTCACCTGTTTCAAGTAGATTTTCACTTGAAATAAGTAGAAAAATCTGCCAGTGGAACAAGATTTTTTGCTTGTAATAAGATTTTTCTACTTATTTCGAGTGAAAATTTACTTAAAACAGGTGAAAATTGGCAAATAAGTAATTTTTCTGGTGTTATTTTTCTGGTGATGACTCTAAATGTTGAAATAACAGTAAAACCACCAGGAGAGTGAAGTGAACGTCTAATTCCAACAATTGCACTGTTGAAAACGCCAACGGTCTCAGAGGGGGAGCCGGATTATTCCCCATTGTGCATGAGCTCGTTTTGAAAGAGCAACGCTTTGCAAAAGGGCAACATCATTTCATTTGATAAGACATAAAAGAACCGTTTCATCTCTCCAGCTGCGATTCGCATTTAACAGTTTTTTTTTGGTCTGAACATGTGGGAATCGTGATGTTTAACCCGTGTGAACCTTTCCCTCTCTTTTTCCGTCTGCAGTATGGGGAGGAGGAGGTGTGTTCGGACCGCTTGGACACCGACTTCCCGGACATCGACCTCTCCCAGCTGGACACCAGCGACTTCGACAGCGTCAACTGCCTCAGCGAGCTGCAGTGGTGCAACGACCAGCCGGCCGACGTGTCGCCGGCCTCCATCCGCTACAGCACGGCCGACGAGCTGTTCGAGGTGAGACCTCGGTGCCGCGTCCAGGACGCTCTTAACGCAGGAGTCAAGCTGTTCCGGTGGCCTAACGTCAGGTCTTCATGTCAATCTGACGGAATCAGAACTCAGCATAAATGTGTATAATTTAAAAATTATATACAAGATCTTCCTGCTTCTTTTCATAATTTCTTTTGTGTTAATTCCGATATTCATTCTTATGCCACAAGGCACAAAGATGATTTTAATTTACCGTTTTGTAGAACATGTAAACATCAATCTTCCCCCACTTGTGGAATTCACTCAATAAATCTCTTAAATCATCTCCATCCTTGCCAATATTCAAAAAACATTTAAATAACTTTCTTATTGTTTCATCTTTGTAGTGTTTATTATTTAATCTGAGTTACATTTTCTTTTGTGTTTTTTTGTTTTTTTACTCCCCATGAGGCTTATTCCTTTCCTTGCATGTTATTTCAATGTTTTTACATTTATTGTTCAATTTGTCTTATAGTGCTAAATAACTAAACTAAACTAAACTAAACTCAGCGGCGGCGGGGTGGCACCATTCCCAGGTGTCTATGTCTTATGTTGTCAGTATGAATGGGGGGATGTTGGACCGTTTCCCCCTCCATCTGGGGGCTCCGGCGGCGCCGGGGGCGCCCGCCGAGGTGCGGTGAGGCCCTGGCCTGGCTCGGAGGGCCGGCCCCCGTGTACTGGATGGCCGGTGGGGGAGCGTGGGCGTCCTTCCAGGGACAATGGCTCCACTGGTCCTGCCTCCTGGCTTCGGCCTCTGCTCCCCCTCCTTCCCCCCCTACACGATTCATACGCACATAGGGGAAGGGGTGGGGGGTCCGGGGCGTGGGGGGCATTGTCCCGCGTGGCCCGGCACTCCCCGCCTTACGGTTTAAAAAATAAAAAATAAAAAAAATAAATAAAGATGACCTGATTTGGGACCGTTATCCAATACCATATCGTGCTCCTCGTCAGCTACCTAATTTACATGTAATCAGACTCAGAATAAACGAATAAACGTCTCGTGGAAGTGAACGTTGCTGGCGTCAGACACGCACAGTTTCACTTGATCCATGCTGCATTTTCCACATTTTCATTAAAGTTCCAGCAAGACTCCGACAACCAACGCTACGGTCGACCTTTCTCCGTTCAGTAAATAATATCGTCGTTGCTTTAACCGGTGTAGTCGTGAAAACTGCAGTGAAATACTGACTGAAGTAGAAAAATATCTGCAGCTGGGACCCGGAGAAGCTAATGGTGCGTGTGCCGAGCTTTTTCCAGCTGACAACAGGAGAGCTTTTCTTGGCGTGATGGTCAGTGGAATTGATTATTATAATCTTTTTTATGTGCTAGCATTAGATGGGGGCCGGGGGGTGGACTCCGGTGTTGCCGCCCGTTCTCACCATTAGATCCTCTGAATCATCATCCATGAAGTGTCCTAAAAAAACCCAAATAACATTCACTTTATTGCTGGAAGAAAACAGTCTGGGTTCACTAAAACCACAGCTGACCAACTCTCAGTCACAACCAGAAACAGATTTCTCTGGAGACGTCGTAGACGAGAAAACAGCAAGATGCTCAGTGATAAACACCAGCGGCTCCAGCGAGGTGAAAGAAGCTCTGGATCTGCGCCGTGCTGTCGTAAAACTCCAGCTTTTAAAAAGACAACGGCAGGTCTCGCTCTCGGGGACGTACGTACGTTACCTGGAGAATACGAGCGTGCATGTTTCCCTCTGTGATGTAACAGAGGAGGAAAAACCTCCAGAGGGAAGAGGGAAGCAAACTGGAAACAGAAAAGTTTGTGCATGAGAAGAAATATAAACTTCAAGCCTTTGGTCATGTCTAAAATGATATTCTATCTTTATAACACTGCAGATATAAGATGAGATGAAATGCAACATAAGTTCTCGGGAAAAACAGAAGAGAGTTTAATGTAAATTTGATGTCCAGTTCAGGAACTTAAAAAAAAATCAAAAACTGGACTACAACTTATTGTACAGGACTGTCTCAGAAAATTAGAATATTCTGATAAAGTCCTTTATTTTCTGTAATGCAAAAATGTCATACATTTTGGATTCATTACAAATCAACTGAAATATTGCAAGCCTTTTATTATTTTAATATTGCTGATCATGGCTTACAGCTTAAGAAAACTCAAATATCCAATCTCAAAAAATTAGAATATTCTGAATCTTAATCTTAAACTGTAAGCCATAATCAGCAATATTAAAATAATAAAAGGCTTGCAATATTTCAGTTGATTTGTAAAGAATCCAGGATGGATGACATTTTTGTTTTTTTTCATTGCATTACAGAAAATAAAGGACTTTATCACAATATTCTAATTTTCTGAGACAGTCCTGTAAGTTCTCGGGAAAAACAGATGAACAGTTTAATGTAAATTTGATGTCCAGTTCATGTCCCAAATAAGCTTTCACAGTTTATTTTACAATAATTAGTTTGGCAGTATTAATCAGTGGCGGCGGGGGAAAGGGTTGGGGGGGGGATCTCTGGTGTGGAACATGATCTAAACGTCTCGTGCAGGGATCGTTCCTGCTTTCCTGCCCCGGGGAAGATTGTGCGGTCCCATTACGAGTGCACCTGAAGGAAAGAAAGAGAACAGAAAGATAAAATAGCACCGGCGTCCAGATCATTGCTCACGTAACGCTGCTCAGCCGGTGGAAATTGCTGCGATGCTGTGATTCTGCAGCACACAGTGTTGCCCAAATGGAGACAGGCAAAGCATGCTGGGAATGCAGGTGAAGTAAACACTTCCGTCTCTGCACTCGGAGTCTCCTCTTTACGTTTGATCCCCGTGAGCCGACGCAGAGTGACTGTTTGCCTTTTGCCTTTTGGCACAAAGCTTAAAGCTTAAAGGCAGAGTTGGTGTCTAACGACGGACTCGGAGTTGGACGCAAACGGGAACTGTTTATGTTATAAAAGCATTATCTAGATCAGGGGTTGGCAACACAAAATGTTTTAGAGCCATATTGGACCAAAAACACAAAAAACAAATATGTCTGGAGCCGCAAAAAATGAAAAGTTTTGTATCAGCCTTAGTATTAAGACAACACATGCTGCATGTTTCTATATTAGTTATATTAGTCCCCCAGTTAGGACTGGGGGAGATTTATTTTTTCATTATGCACTTCGAGAAAGAAGTCGAAAATGGCGAGAAAAAAGTGAAAAATTTCGAGAAAAAAGTAAAAATGTCAAGATTAATGTTGAAGTACAATCTTGAGAAAAAAGTCGAAATGTTGAGAAAAAAGTCAAAATTTCTTGAAAAAAGTCGAAATGTCGAGAAAAGTTGAAATTTCGAGAAAAAAGTTGAAATGTCGAAATTAAAAAGGAAAGGAAAAAGGAAGAAAAAAAGAAAAAAAGGAAAAAAGAAAAAAAAAGAAGGTCAAACATAAAAAAAAAACTCCAGAAGCCACTAGGGCGGCGCTAAAGAGCCGCATGCAGCTCTAGATCCGCGGGTTGCTGATCCCTGATCTAGATGGAAAGAGAGGCCGGAATGAACGTCTTTTCTTAGACAAAGTGGAATAATTAAAAAAAAAGTAAATTTCACTTCCGCTTATCACGTCCTGCTCTCTCTTCATCTCCTTTTATATTTATATTATTTCTCTGCTCAGCCTTCATTGACTTCCCTGCTGGAGTGTTTCTCTCTTTTATAACATGCTTTTCTTTCTACCGTGAAGTTCTGTCGTGTATTAGTGATGTTTCCTCCCCGTGTCCTGTAATTCACCTCCACCGAGCTCACAATGACACCAGGACACGTCGTCCTCAGCTTTCTATAGCTCTTTCTACTGCTCTACACCCACCGACCTCCACCTTCCTGGGCTATATTATATTCTAGCCAATATTCTATTGATCCACCGGTACGGCGGCTCAGACAGTCGGGCTGCAGCTGATTATAATGTTAGTAATGGATAGACTGATAAGAGACGGATGAGGCCGCTGCGTCTCCGTCTCCGTCTCCGTCTCCGTCTCCGTCTCCGTCTCCGTCTCCGTCTCCGTCTCCGTCTCCGTCTCCGTCAATACGCCACTTATTTACAGTAAGACGTCAGATTTTCAGCCCGTGTTTGGAGTATCGATCGCGTTTGTGTGAGACTCACTTTAACTTTAACACTTTAACTGAGACTGTGGAGAGTTAGGAAACTTAGTGGTGTGTGTTTATACATCTAAATTATATACAGGACTGTCTCAGAAAATTAGAATATTGTGATAAAGTCCTTTATTTTCTGTAATGCAAAAATGTCATACATTCTGGATTCATTACAAATCAACTGAAATATTGCAAACCTTTTATTATTTTAATATTCCTGATCATGATCAGCTTAAGAAAACTCAAATATCCTATCTAAAAAAATTAGAATATTCTGGGAATCTTAATCTTACCTTAATTACGACTTTTCTTCAATACAAAATGGCAGAAAGAAGATTCTCAAAAACTAGTGGTACCGTATTTTCCTGCAGGAGTTCCTTAACTTCCTTTTGTCTTTATGATATCACGTCTGTTTCTATCAAACTCACTGATGCTTATCTCGGGAGTCTTTTTAATTCCTCCGTTAAGATCATCAGCTTTATATCGAGCGTCTTTGAACGTGTGATCGCGCTGTTAAAACAGGTAAAGGCCTTCTGGGTAATAATGAGCTTTAAAGAAAAAAAGGTCTGATGAATTTAAAAACTGCAGTCCATCACTCAGGTTACTGTACAGGAAAATTAGAATATTGTGATAAAGTACTTTATTTTCTGTAATGCAATTAAAAAAACAAAAATGTCTGTAGAAACTGTAGAACAGGCAGATTTGGGAGATGGAGAGAAATGAACGCAGAACACAGACTTTGAAGCTAGAAAAAGGGGCATACTTCAATGAGAAATGGAGTTCATCAAGGGTTTCAGGGACTTTATGAAACATGAATTGCAGCTTTCTTGTACCGACTCGTAGGAGCTGCAGAAACCCTGAGACAGAGGAATAATAAAGCAGAAATAAAGCCACAGGTCCTGCAGCCGAGAACAGCTTTGGTTCCAATCTTTATCAAAGTTTAACCTGGAAAAAATACAAGAAATGTGTATTTATTCTAAATTCAGTGTCATTTACAGGACTGTCTCAGAAAATTAGAATATTGTGATAAAGCTCTTATAATGCAATTAAAAAAACAAAAATGTCATACATTCTGGATTCATTACAAATCAACTGAAATATTGCAAGCCTTTTATTATTTTAATATTGCTGATTATGGTTTACAGTTTAAGATTAAGATTAATATTCTAATTTCTTGAGATAGGATATTTGAGTTTTCTTAAGAATGTCTGACATTTTTGTTTTTTTTAATTGCATTACAGAAAATAAAGAACTTTATCACAATATTCTAATTTTCTGAGACAGTCCTGTATAGCTTCTACTTAATGACTGTTGGATAAAATCTTTTATTTCAGATTTCTGGGAGTGCATTACGATGAGTCATTACTTTAGTGACAGCAGATTAAACCAGTATTTCAGGATATAGATGGGTGGCAAAGCATTCAAGAATCTGATGCTTCCATATGTGACGTGAAGCTTGAAAATAATGTCTGAATCCGTCTGAATGTTGTCGTGCCTCCACAGAGATCCGTTTATTATCTGCTGTGCGACTCGATGAAACAGCCGCGCTTTTAAAATGATCTCAGCGCTAAAAAGTAATTATTTTAAGGAGGAATGGTTCTCATCATTCATAAAAGTTCAGAAAATGTTGTTATTTCTGCCTTTAAACATTAGTCATCAGTCAAATATGTTCTCAACTCACTGACTTGATTCAAGATATTTTTGATTAAGTTGATTTAAGCGCTTTGTTGTAGATTTGTACAACAGTGAGAATAAAAATGTGCACATGTCTCCAGACTCTGAAAGGTTTCTTCCAGCTTCATGTTTAAGTACGGCGTTAACATTGTGTGACCGTCGTGAGAAAGTAAATCAAAACTGCTGGGAGACTAATATGTCTAATGTGTCACGGTTTGCAGGTTGGTGCTTCCCTCATTCCCTCGTTCCCTCGTCCCCTCGTTCCCTCGTTCCCTCGTTCCCTTGTTCCCTCGTTCCCTCGTTCCCTTGTTCCCTTGTTCCCTCGTCCCCTCGTTCCCTCGTTCCCTCGTTCCCTTGTTCCCTCGTTCCCTCGTTCCCTCGTTCCCTCGTTCCCCCGACTCCTGCAGGAGTTCAGATAAACCGGATAACGTTCTGAACTCTTCACTCATGTTAAACTCCAGTTCTGACACCTGAGACAGTTACTGAACCGTCAAACCTCCACGCTCCTGCATCCTCCCGTATTTAATCACCTCACGTCTTGATTGATTGATTGAATTGTTTATTTCGAACACATAAGGGAAAAATATACAATTTTAAAACAAATTCAAATCATATAGAAGAAAAGCAACAACAACAAAAACATAATACTATTAAGAGTATTAGGGCCAAACTAAGACAAAAAAAAATGGGAAATTACGAGAATAAAGTCGTAAAATTACGAGAATAAAGTCATAATACTATGAGAATAAAGGCGTAATATTACGACTTTATTCTCACAACAATTTGACTTTAATCTTGTAATTTTACAACTTTATTCTCATAATTTTACGACTTTATTCTCGTAATATTACGGTTTATTCTCGTAATTTTACGACTTAATTCTCGTAATTTTACGACTTTATTCTCGTAATATTACGACTTTATTCTAAAAACACAAAAAACGAATATGTCTGGAGCCGCAAAAAATGAAAAGTCTTGTATCAGCCTTAGAATGAAGACAACACATGCTGCATGTTTCTATATTAGTTATAATTTTTTTTTCATTATGCACTTCGAGAACAAAGTCGAAATGTCGAGAAAAAAGAACATTTTGAGAAAAAAGTCGAAATTTCAAGATTAATGTTGAAGTACAATCTTGAGAAAAAAGTTGAAATGTTGAGAAAAAAATCGAAATGTCGAGAAAAAAGTCGAAATGTTGATTAAAAAAGTCGAAATGTCAAGAAAAAAGTCAAAATTTCGAGAAAAAAGTTGAAATGTCGAGATTAATGTTGAAGTACAATCTCGAGAAAAAAGTCGAAATGTCGAGAAAAAAGTTGAAATGTCGAGATTAAAAAGGAAGGGAAAAAGGAAGAATCAGTTCTGGCTTTGAATATGATTTGTAGAGTTTTTAGTTTGACAATGTCCCAGAATTTCAACACATGCAACTTTAAAAATGATGTGTTTGGTGTTTCTCTCCGTCCCTGCAGATAGAAGAGGAGAATGCGGCCCTGCTGGCCGCCCTGACGGACAGTCTGGACGGCATGGTGGACGCCGAGGTGGGCGGGCTGTCCGTGTTCCCCGCCCTGGAGGAGGAGCCCGGTCACCATGACGACGACGACGACAGTCTTCCTCTCAGCTCCCACGACTTCCGTCAGTCCCCGGGGGCCGAAGCAGAGGACCCGTCTCTGGTAAGAACCGTATTATTATTATTATATATCACAGAGATACAGGCAGAGCTGGTAGAGGAGCCAGAAACTGTACTCAAGTAAATATGACAGAATAATATGACTCAAGGAGAAGTAAAAAGTATTCATCCGAATAATTACTTTAAAGTAGAGTAAAATTAGAAAAGTACTTGGTGAAAAAACTACTCAAGTACTGAGTAACTGTTGAGTAACGTCTGATTTATTTTTTTAACACAACCATTTAAACAGACAAAAGTACAAAATAATCATCTTCAGGCAAATTAAATCAATAAAATAATAAAATTAATTAAAATTAATAAAAAATAAGAAATAGCTTTGACAATTTTCACCTGTTTCAAGTAAATTTTCACTTGAAATAAGTAGAAAAATCTGCCAGTGGGACAAGATTTATCTTCTTATTACAAGCAAAACAATCTTGTTCCACTGGCAGATTTTTCTACTTATTTCAAGTGAAAATCTACTTGAAACAGGTGAAAATCGTTGTTTTTTCCAGTGATGAGTCTTGTTTTAAGTGTAATGATATTCTTTTTACTAAAATGAGACATTTTAACTAGAAATAAGACAAATATTCTTTCTTCAGCTTAAGAGAACTCAAATATCCTATCTCAAAAAATTAGAATATTCTGGGAATCTTAATCTTAAATTGTAAGCCATAATCAGCAATATTAAAATAATAAAAGGCTTGCAATATTTCAGTTGATTTGTAATGAATCCAGAATGTATGACATTTTTGTTTTTTTAATTGCATTACAGAAAATAAAGAACTTTATCACAATATTCTAATTTTCTGAGACAGTCCTGTAGCAACATTGGCGATGACGAGCTCAATCTCAACCCGCCCTGCAGAATCAGAGCGTGCATATCCAACATAAGAGCCGGTGCAATTAATTTCTTGTTGCTTTGAGCCCCGTTAATAAATCAGAGGTGAATAACCAGAAGACCTGCTTTCATTTGCATTGCTGGAGAACTCCTCTTTTCACTTATCTCAACATTTACCCCGTTTAAGAACTTCCAATACCCTCATGTTTCTTTTTCCCCAACGCTCTGAAAATCAAAAGTCTCTTTCAGCTCAGAAAGTGACGCCTGTTGAAGTGAATCCTTTAAATTCTGCTTCAAACGGCATCCGCCGCTTCTCCCCGAAGCCGCCGTCTCTCTGCCTCTTTCTTTTCTCTCGCGCTGCCTCTCGCTTTCTTCCCGCCGCTCTAATCTGCATTGCGTTTGCTAACCTTGATGTTCGGGCGCGATGGCCCGCCAGGTTTCAAAGTCTGCCTGAAACTCCAGGAAAAGCGGCGTAACCGCCGAGGCAGAGGAGCTGGTCTTTCATCCCCGTGTTCTGCTTCCAGGACTGAAGGAATGAAGGTGGAAACCCCTGAAACCGTTGCCAGTTATGATGAAGAAAATCTCCCCCAAATAATGAAAACTTTACAGGAAAAGGGAGGAAGACGAAACACGAGATTCATTCCCGTATGAGCACAAAAAAGTCAAGAAAATGGGGTGTGGCAGTTTAAGACCTAACTAATCCCAACCACTTTGGCTTTGCGATGGATGGAATTAGGACGGGCTTTTCTGAATATTAAGGGCCAATCCCAACCCTCCCCCTACTTTCTACCACTAGCCCTAAAAATGAAGCCACAGACGTAGGTCCTTCTAATGTTCCCTAGGGATTGGGACACCACTTGCTACGTCACTGCGTGGTTTACGTTCGGGTACGTAAGCGACTGCGTAGTTACGTTTGCACAAACGTCACACCATATCAGGAAGCCCAGAGCTAAAAGCTGTTTTAATTTCAGCTGTAGCGCTGTTAATATGCCACTTTATTAAGTTTTAATATTTTTTCAGGCGTAAAAGTAACCGTAAAGATCCCCAACCGGGGCTCAGTTTATCCAAATAACGTCTGTTAAGAAATTTGATCCGATGTTTTCGGGGGATGAGAAGAGCCGCCGGCTCGGGAGCTGATTTATGGTTCTGTGTTAAATCGACGCAGAACCTACGCCGTAGGATACGCGGTGATGCGCACCGTACGGCGTAGGCTCTGCGTTGGTGTAACACGGAACCATAAATCAGCCTTTATTCTGGCGAGATCTGAAAAGACTTCGCAACAACGGGCAAGCGAGTGATTATATACATTCACTGAATGAATATTCTGAAAGTAAAATATATATTTCTCGCTAGAAATGTAATCAAAACGCATTTTTATGCAGAAACTAACTCAAAATATGGATTTTATTCACTAAAAATGAGAAATGTCCGCCATGTTTTTTTGTTTGATTCAGTCTGCAAATGATGACGTAAAGCATTCTGGGAAATTTTCTCTGGCCCTCGGTCAGCGAGTCAGATCTAGATTCATACACACTAGGGCTGTTCGATTTTGCCCAAAAATAAAATCTCGATTTTTTTCTCTCAAAATCCGATTATTTTGTGAATTGACAAAAGGCAAAGAAATGATTTCAAATATGCTGTTTTTTTATTGAACATTTGCCCCATTGGGCTTTAAGTGCCAACTTTGCTCTTATTAAACCAAAAATGAATGAATAAAGTGCAAAACTAAATCAGCAAATCAGCACTTGCAAACATACAGTAAGTTATATTTCTAATTAAATAAAACAAGACATTTTCTAATTAAACTAAACTGGGTCTTTGCATGCTAAATAATAATCAACCCATGAAGGAGGTAGAGGTGTGTAATGTCACTCATTACATTTTCTGTTCACATTTGCAAGTTTTTTGCAAAGGAACACGAGCCGGTCTAGCGGTGGCATGTTAGTATATCACCATGGTTACAACCCCCCTCCTACACTAAAGAGCCTCTCCCATGGGGCACTTGTCGCAGGTATTGAGAGGTATTTCCATCAATCATTAATATGTGTGCAGACAAGGTTAAAAAAAAAATAATAAAAAAAAAAAAAGTGAAAAATCGATTTTACGATTTTAACGTTTTAACATCGTTCTAATTACATAATCGCGATTACGATTTAAAATCGATTAATCGAACAGCCCTAATACACACTAGCCCTCGTTATGTCCACTAGCCCTACATGCAAAGAGGAATTAGGACACCACTACCCTCACGGGAACGCACAACATTTAGGGGTAGGACTGAAAACTAGGACTAGGGGGGATTGGGACTGGGCCTAAAACTCCTTCCTTTAAACATGTGATCCCGGACCTCGTGAGAGGAATTGTAGTCAAAAAAGTATTTTTAAGATGAGAATAGAGTTTGATAAGAAGGAGACACCGTCTGCTTGTTCTGGAGCCGTCGCCCGTCGTCCCGTTCACACCGAGCTGCTGGATTCCTCTCCCCGGCCCCTCCATCCTTCCCCGAATCACATTTCTAGGAACAAACCTTGTTTTTCTGTCTCTCCCGTTATCAGCGTCTGCATGTACCTGATCCCCCTCCCCGTGTGGATATTGTGGCCTATTTTCCTCTCCGTTTGCTCTGCTGTCAGAAGAATGCAGGCCTGTGCCTCCTCTGGAGCTTAATTGAAGCAGGAAGCTATTTTCCCTGCAATAAATGACTTATGATTACCGCTGTAATGTGGCCCTAATGCACTTGTCACCATCAAATTAAGGAACCACCCCGGTTCCTTAATTTGACTTAAATTTCACAGAAGTAAGGCCTGTTCTTCCAGGGTTCTCTGGCTCTGATTTAGTTGGACCCACAAAGACGCCATTGTTTGGGCCGTGAGTCACGGCGGACGGCTGGATTCCTACAGCGTAAATATTCACCAAGTTGCTCTGCCAACGCGTTTTCTTTTTGCAATTACGCACCGAGCCGGACTATAAAACAGGTTTGTCTGCGGGATTTATTGGCTCTTAAATGAAGGCCGGGGTGTTGAGCAACATTCAGGGGAATCAACAGTTAGTGAGAATCACTGAGCATCAGGGGGGAAGAAAAGAGATGGTAATGTTTTTAAAACAAGTTAATCCGGTCTTTTACTGAATGACTAATACAGATATTTGGGATGGGAAGACCCAATCCCCCCCTACTTTCTACCACTAGCTCTAAAAATGAAGCCACAGACTTTAGGGTCCTTGTAATGTTCCCTAGGGATTGGGACACCACTTGCTACGTCACTGCGTGGTTTACGTTCGGGTACGTAAGCGACTGCGTAGTTACGTTTGCACAAACGTCACACCATATCAGGAAGCCCAGAGATAAAAGCTGTTTTAATTTCAGCTGTAGCGCTGTTAATATAACACTTTATTAAGTTTTAATATTTTTTCAGGTGTAAAAGTAACCGTTAAGATCCCCAACCTGGGCTCAGTTTATCCAAATAACGCCTGGTAAGAAATTTGCTCCGATGTTTTCGGGGATGAGAAGAGCCGCCGGCTCGGGAGATGATTTATGGTTCTGCGTTAAATCGACGCAGAGCCTACGGCATAAGGCGCGCGTCGCCGTGTAACCTACGCCGTAGGCTCTGCGTTGGTGTAACGCGGAACCATAAATCAGCCTTTATTCTGGCGAGATCTTCGCAACAACGAGCAAGCGAGTGATTATGTACATTCACTGAGTGAATATTATGAAAGTAAAATATATATTTCTCTCTAGAAATGTAATCAAAATGCATTTTTATGCAGAAACTAACTCGAAATATTGATTTTATTCACTAAAAATTAGAAATGTCCGCTATGTTTTTTTGTTTGATTCAGTCTGCAAATGATGACGTAAAGCATTCTGGGAAATTTCTCTAGCCCTCGGTCGGTGAGTCAGAATCTGAAATCCCTCACTGTGAAGGGCTAGATTCATACACACTAGCCCTCGTTATGTCCACTAGCCCTCGTTATGTCCACTAGCCCTCGTTATGTCCACTAGCCCTCGTTATGTCCACTAGCCCTCGTTATGTCCACTAGCCCTCGTTATGTCCACTAGCCCTCGTTATGTCCACTAGCCCTCGTTATGTGCACTAGCCCTCGTTATGTCCACTAGCCCTCATTATGTCCACTAGCCCTCGTTATGTCCACTAGCCCTCGTTATGTCCACTAGCCCTCGTTATGTGCACTAGCCCTCGTTATGTCCACTAGCCCTCGTTATGTCCACTAGCCCTCGTTATGTCCACTAGCCCTCGTTATGTCCACTAGCCCTCGTTATGTCCACTAGCCCTCGTTACGTCCACTAGCCCTCGTTATGTCCACTAGCCGTACATGCAAAGAGGAATTGGGACACCACTACCCTCACGGGAACGTGCAAAATTTATTTGATTTGATTTGTTTATTTGCACAACATAAAAAAAACGGTACAAAAGTTTAAATGAACATAAAAAAACATGAAAATATGTGCAGGTGAGAAAGGAAGCCCTAAATGGGCTTATTCAAAGTTCTCACCAGGAAAAATAGATTGTATTGAAATAATAGCAAGAACAAAAAAAACAAACAAAAAAAAAACCAGCATTCAAAAAAGATGGATATAAACAGACAATTTCTCGGTGTGCACGTGCAGAAGTGAGTCCACATTAAGTGGAAGCACTTCTAGACGCTTGGTCAATAAGGCTGGTCTTCAATCTCTGTTTAAAACTACTAATAGACAGTGAAGATTTTGCAATAAGTATATGAGAGTTCCAGAGTGAGGCACCTCTGTCTTTGATGGAGAACTGACTGCTATTGGTACGACTGAATGAAGAATGGAGATCCTCAAATTGTCTGGTATTATACTTATGAATTTGCGAATTGGTCTTAAAAAAATCTTTGAAAGTACTTGGAAGCATATTTGCAAGATAAGTGCATTTGTAAATGAAAGCACATGATTGAAGTACGTTAATATCATAGATGGATAATAAATTTAATTTTTTAAACAAAGGGGCAGATGGGGCCAAATAGGAGGCAGAAGTAGCTATTCTTACAAATTTCTTTTGTAAATTGAAAATTGTAAAATTTAGGTGTAGGACTGAAAAGTTCAGAGAAGATGTTGATCAAACACAGCTGGAGCAGAAGGTTAGACGGGGCTGTCGGACCTCGGGAAACTTTTCTTGTAACTATTGGAGAAAGCTCCTTGTCTTTGTTTTGTCTGCACAACAAGGAAGTGCAGCCGAGCAGATACCGGCTTTATCAGTCCTTCTCCTGCACGAGGGGACGTGTCTGTGATGGATCCGTGGTCCCGTTACAGATCTACTCTTGTCCCGTTGTTGCTCATTCTTTCACGACTTCCTTGAGCCTCTTGGCCACCTCGGCCACGATGACCTCTGTAGCCGCGTGGGCCGATCTCATCGCCATCCATGTGTGAAACGGTGTCATAAAGCGATAAGCAGTTGTTGCCAGAAGACCGTTGCTGGGACTCCGACGTTACTTTGACTTTGTTTTTGGGAAGGAGAGGTGAAAACACTAGATCAGGGGTCGGAAACACAAAATGTTTTAGAGCCATATTGGACCAAAAACACAAAAAACAAATATGTCTGGAGCTGCAAAAAATGAAAAGTCTTGTATCAGCCTTAGAATGAAGGCAACACATGCTGCAAGTATCTATATTAATTAGAACTGGGGGGAGATTTTTTTTTTCATTATGCACTTCGAGAAAAAAGTCGAAATGTCGAGAAAATAGTTGAAATGTCAAGATTAAAAAGGAAAGGAAAAAGGAAGAAAAAAAGAGAAAAAATGGAAAATAAAGGAAAAAAGAAGAAAAAAAAGAGGAAAAAAAGAAGGAAAAAAGGAAAAAAAAGGTCAAACATTTTTTGAAAAAACTCCAGGAGCCACCACGGCGGCGCTAAAGAGCCGCAGGTTGCTGACCCCTGCACTGGACGATACTTCCTAAAACAGATATTTCAACATGGAAACACCTACGCTGTGCTGCTTTAACTTGGTTATTAGCAGCAATAAGGATCTGAGTGGAAGTAGAGGGAGGACTGGGAGTTCCTCATCACTGAGATAACGACCTAATCAGCTGGACGGGTTTCAGATTCAGGTGAACCGGTTGATTCAGCAACATCATCCGGGGTTCTGCCAGGATTCATCAGGGCAGAACCGTTTTAGTCCCAAAAACCAAAAAGATCCTGTCAGCAGTGTTGAGAGGTCGCCCGTCCGGGTCCCTCATCCTCCGCGTGCTGTTGCAAAACGCTGCAGCGCCGCATGACGTCCAGGTCGTGTTTGACCTTGCAGTTATCAGTCGTCACAGCCGACTAGTTAATCAGTTATTCCATCGTCCACCAATGGCCCGGAGAAGCAGCGGCTCGGTCAGATATCCTCCGGTCTGAAGTCAAAATAACCTGATTGGATGTTTTTCTTCCTCAATGTTTGAGTCCAAACACATTTTTGTAGTTCCATGTTAAACCACAGTGACGTGCTTGGAACTCCTACATTCATCAACTGCCTTTTTGTATTCTGAATTTCTGCTCTAAAAAATGTAAAACCTGATTATTTGCTGATGTTTTCTGCACAAGTTTCCCCTTCTCATGAAGTCCCTCTTCTCCACGACTGATGGTTGGGCTAGAACAGGGGTCAAAAACACAAAAAACAATAATGTCTGGAGCTGCAGCCTTAGAATGAAGGCAAAAGGCGAAATGTAGAGAAAAAAGTCGAAATGTTGAGAAAAAAGTCAAAATTTTGAGTAAAAAGTCGAAATTTCGAGAAAAAAGTAAAAATTTTGAGTAAAAAGTCGAAATTTCGAGAAAAAAGTCGAAATGTCGAGAAAAAAGTCGAAATGTTGAGAAAAAAGTAAAAATTTTGAGTAAAAAGTCGAAATATCGAGATTAAAAAGGAAAGGAAAAACAAAGAAAAAAAGGAAAAAAGAAGGAAAAAAAGGAATAAAAACGATCAAACATTTTTGTAAAAGCTCCAGGAGCCACTAGGGCAGCGCTAAAGAGCTGCATGCGGCTCTGAAGCCGCGGGTTGCCGAGTCCTGGGCTACATCTTAAAGGAGCTTGAGGCTCCTTTTAAGAAATGAGACTCTCTAGCGCCACCCTTCACCACGACGGCCGTTGGGGGTACTGCAGCCAACAGTGAAGCCGGCACGGGAGAACGGGGAGAACGCACATGCAGCGTCATGTGACGTCACATCCGCAGAACAGCGCAGGAAATTCGGGACCGAATTGCAGCACATTTTGCAGCAACAGCCTGTTCAAGGCAAAGGAGAGATACGCTAGAGGAATCATTCTTTTGGGTTTGGAACGCTTCATCTGACATTATTACTAGAAAACTTGAAACATATACACATTTTTTTCATAAATCCAGCCTCAATCCTGCCTCATGCTCCTTTAACCCCCACCTCCTCGTCTACTTTAAAAGCCTCAGCGTTGTGTTGGCCCATGACAGCCCAGCCGGCCAGATACGAGTCGCTCTTCTTCGTGAGACCCCCACTTACTCCGTCCAGCTTCCACCCCCACCCTGATACTGTTTACACGGGCTGCACCGGCTGCACAGTTTGCAACAAATTCAGCCTGTGTGTGCACTGTATAATTTATTTGTCAGGAAGACGAGTGAACTGCCTGGAAAGTTTTTTTTCCATTACTTCCAACCACTTTGCAGTATTTATCTTAGTCCTCGTCTTCGGGTTCCCGCTGTGATTCCCTCGTCAGCTCCGTCCCGTCATCAGTCACCTCCGTCAGTCCGGCAGGGACAGGCAGCGCTGACACAAAGCAGAATATTTCTCTGCACTAAATTTAAACGGTATCATCCTGATTCCTGACGGTGTTTCCACTGCGTGTGAGACCGGGGGCAGAAATAGAACCTGACATTCATGTCCAGTCGCTCAGAAAAGCCTGGTATAATAACATTATGCTCTTTACTCTGCTGAAGCTACCAGTGTGTGTGTGTGTGTGTGTGTGTGTGTGTGTGTGTGTGTGTGTGTGTGTGTGTGTGTGTGTGTGTGTCACTGTCACATGCACTGGGGCTTGACTGCGAGGCCGCCCTCTACTGGTGAGAAGCAGTAATGCAGATGACCTGCACACCTGTCCAAACCTTTATTTACATGAGATACATATTAGATATAACCAGTACTGGAGTTGTAAAAAAAGAATCAGGGAGGATGGTGGATTTTATCATATGGGGACAGATAATTTTTTTATTTACAAATAATATAATATATTACAAATAATAGCAGTGACCAAAACAGCTGCAGAAATACTGCAGGAATGACATAGCAGCAGTTAAATGCAGCCTTCTGTAAGCTTTAAATATCCACTGGGCTTACATCAAAGCCCAGTGGAGCGACGCACGGAGAACATCATGACATAATTCCCGTCATTTCTGCTTCTTCTTCCTGTATCCAAATTCAAAACAAATGCTGCTTCGCTCAACTTTTCTCTCACCTTCTTGTAAATCTTCTATCCCGGTACTTTCTACCGTCTACAAATGCAGAAATGTTCATATCCTTCATTACATTTATGAAGTGATTAGTCTCCTCCTGGTCTTGTGTTTCTCCGTGTTTAGAAGAACTTCCTGGACTCAAAAGACCAGGATTCCTTGTGAACAGAGCATGTGCAGAAAACAGATTCCTGTTCCGTTTGATGGGGATATTCTGTTTGGCGTTTACATGACTGAATATTCAGGTTTTAAAAGGAGTAACCCAGGGCTCATATTGGGGTTTTTAAAAACCTGAATATGAGCAAATTCGGGTTATTCAAAGGGGTTATTGGTGTTTACTTGGCCGTGCAAATTCGGATTATTGCTAATATTCGGGTTTTAAAAGGGTTATTTACGGTGGCCGAGACCCGCCATTTCTGAAAATAAAAGAAACGCTGCAAACAGAAACAAACGCCGCTGCAAATAAAATAAACGCTGCAAAAGAAACGCCGCTGCAAATAAAATAAAAAAACGACACAAATAAAAAAGCCACAACGGAAGTGAATTACCGGGGACTATTTTTGCTGATGCACCGGTGTTGCACATTAAAAACGACACGTAGCGACGTTGAACACTAACCTTTTCACTTATTTTCTCGTTCGTTGTTCTTCTTATTCCTCGCTCTTCTTATTTCTTCCTTTTCACTTACGTCCTCTTCGTCTTCTTCTTCTCCTCTCACGTAAAAAACACCGGTGCATCAGCAAAAATAGTCCCTGGTAATTCACTTCCGTTGTGGCTTTTTTATTTGCTTCGTTTTTTTATTTATTTGCAACAGCGTTTCTTTTATTTGCAGCATTTATTTTATTTGCAGCGGCGTTTGTTTTTATTTGCAGCGTTTATTTTATTTGCAGCGTTTCTTTAATTTTCAGCAATGGCGGGTCTCGGCCACCGTAGTTATTGCTGCGTGGAAACGCAGTCAGTGTCCTATGAAGGCAGGACGTGACTGACATCATTAAACGTTACATTTATCCTCGCTCTTCTGTTTAGTCTCTGCTTCTCTTGTGAGGAGATATTTACTTGTGTATCTAAACGCTGTTGTGACTGGGTGTTGGTGTGTTCTCACCCTCCCCTCCTTCTTCCTTCCTGCTGTTTATCTGTCAGAACCAACTCCCATGTAGCTCCGAGTTCACGCATGATTAACCCAGATCTGTGTTTATGTCTGTGTTTCATTTGCATTTTCCTCCAGTCACCTGCTCTCGCAGCTAATACTGCAGGAATGACATAGCAGCAGTTAAATGCAGCCTTCTGTAAGCTTTAAATATCCACTGGGCTTACATCAAATACATCAAAACACAACAATAAAAAACACTTTTCTGAACTTATCAATATGACTCTGTCCTTCACAGGATAAGTAAAATGGATCACTGCAAAAACTCACAATCTTAACAAGAATATTTGTCTTATTTCTAGTTAAAATGTCTCATTTTAGTAAAAAAATCTCATTACACTTAAAACAAGACTCATCATTGGAAAAAAACAACAATTTTCACCTGTTTCAAGTAGATTTTCACTTGAAATAAGTAGAAAAATCTGCCAGTGGAACAAGATTTTTTTCTTGTAATAAGATACATAAGATAAATCTTGTCCCACTGGCAGATTTTCCTACTTATTTCAAGTGAAAATTTACTTGAAACAGGTGAAAATTGTCAAATAAGTTATTTTTCTGCTGTTATTTTTCTGGTGATGACTCTAAATGTTGAAATAGCAGTAAAACCACATTCATTGATGAAATGACATAAGGTAGCGGTCGGCAACCTAAAATGTTTTAGAGCCATATTGGACCAAAAACACAAAAAACGAATCTGTCTGGAGCCGCAAAAAATGAAAAGTCTTTTATAAGCCTTAGAATGAAGGCAACACATGCTGCATGTTTCTATATTAGTTATAAATGGGGGGAGATTTTTTCTTCATTATGCACTTCGAGAAAAAAGTTGAAATTTCGAGAAAAAAGTTGAAATTTCGAGAAAAAAGGTGACATTTTGAGAAAAAAGTCGAAATTTCGAGAAAAAAGTTGAAATGTCAAGATTAATGTTGAAGTACAATCTTGAGAAAAAAGTCGAATGTTAAGAAAAAAATTGAGAAAAAAGTCAAAATTTCGAGAAAAAAGTAGAAATGTTGAGAAAAAAGTCGAAATTTTGAGAAAAAAGTCGAAATTTCGAGAAAAAAGTAGAAATGTTGAGAAAAAAGTCGAAATCTTGAGAAAAAAGTCGAAATGTCGAGAAAAAAGTCAAAATGTCGAGAAAAAAGTCAATATTTTGAGAAAAAAGTCGAAATGTCGAGATTAAAAAGGAAATGAAAAAGGAAGAAAAAGAAGAAAAAAAGAAAAAAAAAGAGAAAAAAAGGTCAAAACATTTTTGAAAAAGCTTCAGGAGCTGCGGGTTGCCGAGCCCTGACATAAGGGATGGAAAGGGGGGATGGCAGTTTTACAGGGGGGATGATTTGGACCGTTTTTATATCAGGGTGGGATGCCATCCCCTCTCGTCCCCCCTCGTCCCCCTCACCTCCAGCTCTGGCTACAGCCGTGAACAAGGCCTGTATTGAGGATCCTCCCGGGCCTCTGGCCTCTGGCCAGCGCAGCGTAGAGTGGAGCAGAGACGGGAGTGAAGCCGTTTCAGGGGCCCCGATGGTTCACAGCGTTTCACACAGACACAGACCGTCCGTCCTCTCTTCTCTTCCCTCTCTTCTCTCAGCGGAGCTCCGTCACACACCGAGCCAAGTTGGCCGTCGTACTGAGGGGCCACCGAGGCCCCGTTAACGACGCCGGCGCTGCTTCAGCCGGGCCAGATAGTATTCTGTGGTCACAGGCCGCGCTGCTGAACTCATTAAAGCATTACAGTAACACAGAAATAAACCCCGACCCCTGGTCAGCAGGTCAAACTCGTAGCAACCGTTTCCAGCGTAAATGTTTATCTGATCTTATTTTTTCCCACTTAAAAGCTCCACATGCCATCCTTCTGTAATTTTGATATTGCCGTCTCACTGAAAGTCGCCATAAAAAGCCTATAAAGAGACATTAATAGCCCTCTGTGATGTATCTCCCTCCACCTCAGACATCCATCCACAGCTCCTGTAAAGTCCTCCAGCCGTCAGTAAATGTCTAAAGTAATAGCAGAATGCAGCGAGGAGCCGTAGACACGTCCGTGAAGAATAGGAAGTTTTTAAAGTCCAGCCGTTAATACGTGAATTAAAGTCTACGAGTCTTATTGCGACGCTGACATCCTTTTATATTTGTAGCAAGCTCGTTGCCACTGGGGCCGACCGACAGGACAGAGCACACAGGGGTTAGTGCAGGAAACGTTTTTATTCCCGTACGCGTACACCAGCACCTTCACCAGACCTCTGGCTGCTGTGCAGCCACTTCTTATGACGGCAGGCAGGGTGGAGAGGTTGATGGGGCACACCTGTGCCCCATCAACCTCTCACACCTGTGCCCAATCAACACACCTGGGCACACCTGTGCCCAATCACCTGAGTGGCTGCTGCTCCACCCTGCCACAATATTGTTCCCAGTGTTTAAGTGTTTTGTGCTGTCTTCGGGTCAAAATGACCTAATTCTCCTGTTCCTTCCTTCCTTCCTTCCTTCCTTCCTTCTTTCCTCCCTTCCTTCCTTCTTTCCTCCCTTCCTTCCTTCTTTCCTCCCTTCCTTCCTTCTTTCCTCCCTTCCTTCCTTATTTTCTCCCTTCCTTCCTTCCTTCCTTCCTTCCTTCCTTCCTTCCTTCCTTCCTTCCTTCCTTCCTTCCTTCCTTCCTTCCTTCCTTCCTTCCTTCCTTCCTTCCTTCTTTTCTCCCTTCCTTCCTTCTTTACTCCTTTCCTTCCTCTTTTCTCCCTTCCTTCCTTCTTTTTCCCTTTTTTTCTCCCTTCCTTCCTTCTTTTCTTCCTTCCTTCCTTCTTTTCTTTCTTCCTTCCTTCCTTCCTTCTTTTCTTTCTTCCTTAATTCCTTCCTTCCTTCTTTCCTCCCTTCCTTCCTTCTTTTCTTTCTTCCTTCTTTCCTTATTTTCTTTATTCCTTCCTTCTTTTCTTCCTTCCTTCCTTCCTTCTTTTCTTTCTTCCTTCTTTCCTTTCTTCCTTCCTTTTTTCCTCCCTTCCTTCCTTCTTTTCTTTCTTCCTTCCTTCCTTCCTTCTTTTCTTTCTTCCTTAATTCCTTCCTTCCTTCTTTCCTCCCTTCCTTCCTTCTTTTCTTTCTTCCTTCTTTCCTTATTTTCTTTATTCCTTCCTTCTTTTCTTCCTTCCTTCCTTCCTTCTTTTCTTTCTTCCTTCTTTCCTTCCTTCCTTCTTTTCTCCCTTCCTTCCTTCTTTCCTCCCTTATTTCCTTCGTTCCTTCTTTTCTCCCTTCCTTCCTTCTTTCCTTCCTTCCTTCTTTCCTCCCTTATTTCCTTCCTTCCTTCTTTTTTCCCGTCCTTCTTCTTTCCTTCATTCCTTCTTTCCTCCCTTCCTTCCTTCTTTTCTCCCTTATTTCCTACCTTCCTTCCTTCTTTTCTTTATGCCTTCCTCCCTTCTTCCTTTCCTCCTTCCTTGACCCAAACACAGTACCAGGGTTAAGTGTTTCCGTTCCTTCGTAAGGACAGTGACTCCAGCTGAATGAATGAGTGAACGCATCACGACTGTATTAGTTCAGCATCAAGTCCTCCCTCGTGGAACCTGTTGAGTTCCTGGTATTTACTGTTTTTGTCTTGTATTATTTATGGAGGACTTATTTTATATTCAGCTACGGATCAAACCAAACTCAAGACATTGGGACAAGTGATGCGGTTTCCAGTAGCAACAGCTGCTGCTGCCGGTTCCTCACGGTGACGGCACCAATAAGAGCTTTGCGTGGGATAAATTAATTCAGGCAGTCGCTGCAGAGGGTTTTTCTCCGTTAAAGGACATATTTCTGAGTCTTTTCAGAACTACTTCTCAGTTTTTAAACGTTTGGACATTAACTTACTGTCGATTCTCTTCCCTCCGAGGTTTAACCCGCACCGTCTTTTCATTAAATACATTTGAGAAATGGAAGTTTTCTCCAGATTTCCGTGGCTTGTCGTTAAGGTTTCCCCCTAGGAGATACCTGGACCTCCAGTACGCTCACCAGGCATGAAGTGAACTCTTTACACGAACAATTCCTTACAATCATCATTCCTATCACATCTGTATTTTCTGCATCATCTCCCAGAGCAAAAGCTGCAAAGCTTAGAGGGGGATTTTCTGCTTAAGCTGATTTATAAAAGCCAATAGCACAGTTGTGAAGCCAGGCACTGGAATGAATGGATGAATACACAGATGAAAAAAAGAAAAAGTAATGAAAGGATAGTAAAGGGATGAGGAGCGGGTTTGTTGATATCCGTTTGAAAGGTGATACATGAAGAAGGTTTGGTTTTGCTTTTGTGCCTCAAACTCATCCCCCCGTTTGATCTGGAGCGAGCTCAGCAACCCGCGGCTCTAGAGCCACATACGGCTCTTTAGCGCCGCCCTAGTGGCTCCTGGAGCTTTTTTCAGAAATGTTTGACCTTTTTTTCTTCTTTTTTT
Source organism: Cololabis saira (assembly GCF_033807715.1). Lineage (NCBI taxonomy): Eukaryota > Metazoa > Chordata > Actinopteri > Beloniformes > Belonidae > Cololabis > Cololabis saira. The sequence continues at coordinate 4,498,768 of NC_084593.1, forward strand.
CTCTTTTTTTTTCCTTTTTTCTCTTTTTTTTCTTTTTTTCTTCTTTTTCTTCCTTTTTCCTTTCCTTTTTCATCTCGACATTTCGACTTTTTTCTCAAAATTTTGACTTTTTTCTCGACATTTCGACTTTTTTCTCAAGATTGTACTTCAACATTAATCTTGACATTTTAACTTTTCTCGACATTTTTACTTTTTTCTCAACTTTTTGACTTTTGTCTCAACATTTCGACTTTTTTCTCAACATTTCGACTTTTTTCTCAACATTTCGACTTTTTTCTCAAGATTGTACTTCAACATTAATCTTTACATTTCAATTTTTTCTCGAAATTTCTACTTTTTTCTCGACATTTAGACTTTTTTCTCAAAGTGCATAATGAAGAAATAATCTTCCCCCAGTTATAACTAATATAGAAACATGCAGCATGTGTTGTCTTCATTCTAAGGCTTGTACAAGACTTTTCATTTTTTGCGGCTCCAGACATATTTGTTTTTTGTGTTTTTGGTCCAATAATATTTTGTGTTGCCGACCCCTGGTCTGGAGGAACGAGAGGACGGGGAGACGAGGGTTCTACGGCGAGAACAACAAAGTTGATGCGACTGCGTAGAGGTTAAGACGAAGGCAGGCGTGAAAGGTCGTAGAGATAGAAGGATGAAAAGAGAAATAAAAGGATGTGGGGGTAAGACGGAGGAGGCTGATTTGGACCGTGGCAAGAAGGAAAATCAAAAGGGCCGAATGAAAGAAAACAAATGAGAATATGTTGGGAGAGAAAGGGCAAGACTGGAGAACGTGATGAAAGGATGAAGAGAACGGGAGGAGCGGCAGCTCTGGTCTGTTCGGAGAGGAAATGCTGTTAAATGGGGAACGTGATCATGCCATGTCGCTGTCAGCTTTAGTCAAGTGATGAATGTATAACGTTGTGACCTTTTCTACACGTTATCCGCTCATACAAACCTCCATCTGTGGGGGATTAACAACTGAGAGAATATAGATCACGTTTTAGAGCCATATTGGACTGAAAACACAAAAAACTAATATGTCTGGAGCCGCAAAAAATGAAAAGTCTTGTATAAGCCTTAGAATGAAGGCAACACATGCTGCATGTTTCTGTATTAGTTATAACTTAGGGGATATTTTTTCTTCATTATGCACTTCAATGAAGAAAAAAGTCAAAATGTCGAGAAAAAAGTCGAAATTTCAAGAAAAAAGTTGAAATGTCGAGAAAAAAGTCAAAATTTTGAGAAAAAAATCAAAATGTCGAAATTAAAAAGCAAAGGAAAAAGGAAGAAAAAGAAGAAAAGAATAAACACATGCTGCATGTTTCTGTATTAGTTATAACTTAGGGGATATTTTTTCTTCATTATGCACTTCGAGAAAAAAGTTGAAATGTCGAGAAAAAAGTTGAAATGTCAAGATTAATGTTGAAGTACAATCTTGAGAAAAAAGTCGAAATGTCGAGAAAAAAGTCAAAATTTTGAGAAAAAAGTCAAAATGTCGAGAAAAAAGTCGAAATTTCAAGAAAAAAGTTGAAATGTCGAGAAAAAAGTCGAAATGTCGAGAAAAAAGTCAAAATTTTTAGAAAAAAGTCGAAAATGTCGAGAAAAAAGTTGAAATGTCAAGATTAATGTTGAAGTACAATCTTGAGAAAAAAGTCGAAATGTCGAGAAAAAAGTCAAAATTTTGAGAAAAAAGTCAAAATGTCGAGAAAAAAGTTGAAATTTCAAGAAAAAAGTTGAAATGTCGAGAAAAAAGTCGAAATGTCGAGAAAAAAGTTGAAATGTCAAGATTAATTTTGAAGTACAATCTTGAGAAAAAAGTCGAAATGTAGAGAAAAAAGTCGAAATGTCGAGAAAAAAGTCAAAATGTCGAGAAAAAAGTCAAAATGTTGAGAAAAAAGTCGAAATGTCGAGAAAAAAGTCAAAATTTTGAGAAAAAATTCAAAATGTCGAAATTAAAAAGCAAAGGAAAAAGGAAGAAAAAGAAGAAAAAAATAAAAAAAAAGAGAAAAAAGGTCAAACATTTTTAAAAAGCTCCAGGAGCCACTAGGGCGGCGCTAAAGAGCTGCATGCGGCTCTAAAGCCGCGGGTTGCCGACCCCTGATATATATGAACAATCCCACTGAAAAGACTGGATTCTCCTCCATCACTGAAACGAGTCCTCACAGCTCCGTCCCTGCTGTCCTGTTCACCACAAAACACCATTAAAAGAATAAAACATCCCATAACTGGGATGGATACCAGTGTGCAGACTTGTGTTGTAATTCCTGTCTTTTGTTTTTCACTTTTTTGTTTCTCCAGCTGAAGAAGTTGCTGTTAACTCCTCCCAATGTCCCCACGGGCATCGACGTGCACAAAGATGGAGTCCACAGCCATCGCTACGGCAACAGAAGCCTGCGCTTACGGCCGGTCAGACCCCTGGCCAAGGTGGGTAGAAATAACCGACTAGGTGACGGGACAACGTCTCCCTTCATCTGTTTGTCCTTCAATGCTTAAAGCAGCACTATGTAACCTTTCCACCTTAATATAATATTTCCAGAGTCATTGTGATGGTACATCCACTTACAACAGGTTTAATCAGAATCAGAATCAGGTTTATTAGCTTAGAAAACTGTTTTTGACTTCGGATACACCGGCAGCGACACAATGGTATTGTGCGCCTGTTTTTCCAGGGATAACACTGGGATGGGGGGGGGGGGTGGACCATCTTCACACTGATTATAATAATATTATCAGTCGGCTCGGTCAGTTCTGAAAACAGTCCACAGATGTTCCTGAGAGGGGAGGGTTAGTGGGGGCAGAGTCACCTTGTTTACATTCCACCAGGAAGATTGTGACCAGCGCGATCAGACAAAACCGCCCTGTCAAGGCCAGATTATAGAATCAACAATTATATTGCAAAACAGACAGACTCAGTAAGTTTCCGTCTGCCTTTAGTCTCTGGTTCATCAATGGCGACTCCAAACAGACGAATTTGTGATCAATTCCCGCCAAATGCAGAAATGTTCATATCCATCATTACATTTATGAAGTGATTAGTCTCCTCCTGGTCTTGGTTTCTCCGTGTTTATAAGAACTTCCTGGACTCAAAAGACCAGGATTCCTTGTGAACAGAGCATGTGCAGAAAACAGATTCCTGTTCCGTTTGATGGGGATATTCCGTTAGGTGTTTACATGACCGAATATTCTGGTTTTAAAAGGAGTAACCCAGGGCTCATATTGGGGATTTTAAAAACCGGAATATGATCAAATTTGGGTTATTCAAAGGGGTTATTGGTGTTTACATGGCCGTGCAAATTCGGGTTATTGCCAATATTCGGGTTTTAAAAGAGTTATTGATGCATGGAAACGCAGTCACTGGTTTCTACTTATTCTCAGGGCTCAGTTGGGATTCAAACAGTTGCCCAATCCATCCAGGTCCACCTTAAAAATTCTATAAAGGGATTTTAATGTCCTGGAAGAATGGTGCTTACAACTAGGATGGACCTGCTGTTTCTGTGTCTTTTGTTGATGAATTGAATTTAGAAGAAAAAACTCAGACGTGACTTCATTAGGATAACGGCTTACCCTCCACCAGTCAGGAAAAAGAGAATAATCCGTTTAAACAAAAGGTTAAACATCTTTAAGATCCCAGAAAACAAGTGCCGTTGCCATTCATGGAGTCATTTAGGGTGTGACTCTGCAGCCAATCATCACTCCGGCTGTCAGGGGAAGGATTTCACTATCAGGCCCATGCTAATTGCACAGTCATCGTAATTCTTCACCCCCGACAAGGAGAAATAATTGAGTAAAGATCCAACAAACTGCAGTTAAAGGTGAGGATGAGGGGATGAGCTTGACACGGCTCAACACGGCTCCTGACAGGCATCACAGTCTGTTTCTATAAATGTGGAAGAAGATGAAAACTGTCGGCGGCGCGAGCGGCAACAGTCCATCCTTCGCAGTGTGACAGCTTTTCTTTTCCAAAATGATAGATATTTCATTTTAGAATAAAACCCCAGCGCCGCCGAGCTTGTAGAGACCTTCAGCTGCCGCCGGTGATGAATGTGTCGCGGGCGACGGCAGGACGTTTACAATGGCGACTGCTGTATGACTTAGCAGTAATTGGAGCGCTGCTAGCATGGCGGCTTCAGCAGCTCAGTGATTACAACACCGCTCGTTTATCTTGTACAAAAGCACAAAATCACGCTGAACCGTCACACGGACTCCTGCTTTCTGCCCCGACAGAGTGGGGGCTGATGTAGGGATGGGCAGTATGGACTAAAAAATGTATCACGATAGTTTCTGGCATTTATCCCGATAACGATAAAAATGACAATAACAAAAGTACCAATTCAACTCCACCTTTGTAACTATAAATCTATCACCACATTCAGTCTTTGGAGCCAAATCACTGCTCTAAAAGATACTAAATTCTACTAAACTACACCAATTAAGTTGAATTGATAAAAACCAACTAAATGAGTTACACCTGTACTGAGAAACTGGAATTACTCAGATCCTCCATGTTTGTTACACAAACACGTATCAACGGGAATTTATCCTTTTGTCTTTCTTTCTTTCTTTCTTTCTTTCTTTCTTTCTTTCTTTCTTTCTTTCTTTCTTTCTTTCTTTCTTTCTTTCTTTCTTGCTCATTTATTTATTTATTTCTTTCTTTCTTCTTTTCTTTATTTCTGGCTCATTTCTTTCCTTCTTTCCTTCTTTCTTTCTTTCTTTCTTTCAGACTCATTTCTTTCCTTCCTTCCTTCCTTCCTTCCTTCCTTCCTTCCTTCCTTCCTTCCTTCCTTCCTTCCTTCCTTCCTTCCTTCCTTCCTTCCTTCCTTCCTTCCTTCCTTCCTTCCTTCCTTCCTTCGATTTAACGCAAAACCATAAATCAGTTTTACACAAAAACGTCATCAACAGGAATTTATCGTTTTTACTGCGAGATGGCAAATTCTTACCGTGGGGAATTTCTTTGACAGTAAATCGTAAACGGTAAAATATCGCCCATTCCTAGTGGGCGTGTGAAGTACCCGGGGGGGAAGCCGAGCCCCATTCCATCAGGGGCCCCGGGGACTTCGGAATTTTTTTGACGGTTTATCGTGAACGGCTCCGCCGGCACCGCCGCCGCGAGGGCTCAGAGCTCGCTGTTCTCAGAGCGGCCTGGCTGCGCCGTGGCAGATGGCAAAAATATTGACTGGAAGGGCGAAAGGGCAGCGGTGAATCAGAGCCTCCCTCTCTTCTCTCTCTCCGTATGAGTAATATCAAATCAGCTATTTTAGTGCAGCCGCACGCTGAATCACTCCTCACAAACTCGGGCGGTAAATGTACTCAGCGATCCTGCAGCCAGCCGGCCGGGCCGCCAGACCCTCGGATTTAATCTGAAAACAAGCAGAGAGAGACGGCCCGCTCCAGGGTCACCCCTTCAGATTAAAAGCCTGTTGCATTCACATTTTCACTCCATCCTAACCTTTCCCTGCAAAGAAAAGACCATTAAGAGATTGAGACGAAGGCAAAAATCCACAAAAGGCAGATAACGCCATCTTTTACTCTACGTTGAGGGCTGTCGCTTTGCTTGATGGTTTACTAGATTTGAAAATGCCCCTTAAGATCATGGTCTCCTTTTGCTTCTTTGTTTGTTTTTCCCTTTGTTCTCTCTTCTCTTCTTCTCCTCTCTCCCCCCTCATCCCTTCCCCTCTCATTTCTTCCTGCGTTAATGACTCACCCTTTTAGACCCTTTTTTATTTATTTTATTTATCCTATTTATTTATTTATTTAGCTTTATTTATTTTTTTGGCTGCTGTCTCTCTCCTAAAATAACATCATTCTAAAACAGCATCATACTCATACACACCACACACGTGCATGCATACATACATAAACGCACACAACCACATACATGGCCACGTAGAAGAAATCTGAGATAAAACATTGACTTTGTTGTTTCGTACTGTTCTTTTTGTCTGTCTTTTGTGTTTGTTTTCTAGTGTCCCCTCTTGTCCTGTACCTGTATGCGTTTTTGTTTTGCGCATTTGTATTGTTACCTGTTTTGTATTAAATAAAGTAAAAGAAAGACATTTTCACACTATGTATAAATACACAGTGAGAAAGTGCAAAAAAACCACCTCAGTTTAATTAATAACATCAACATCACAAGACTTATAGCCAGGAAGGCGTTGAGAATGAGGGAGGTGTGTGTGTGAGCGGTAAGTCCGTGAACTTCGCTCAGAGCTGCTCTCAGCCAATGTCCTTGATGTTATCAGACGGCTCGGTCAGTTCTGAAACAGGTCCACAGATGTTCCTGGAGAGGGGAGGGTTAGTGGGGGCAGAGCCACTTGTTTACATTCCACCAGGGAGATTGTGACTGGAGCGGTCGGCCAATCCGCTCTGTCAAGGCCAGATTATAGAATCAACAATTATATTGCAAAGAAAAGACGGACTCAGTAATTTTCCGTCTGCCTTCAGTCTCTGGTTCATCAATGGCGACTCCAAACAGACGAATTTGTGATCAATTCCCAGCAAGCCAAACTTCCAACTTCTCCAAGGTCTTATCCATCTTGTCAATGAGCTCAAAGACCGCCGCAAGCCTACGATTCTGTTCAAGAATCGCAGGCTGGCGGTTTTGCTCTCCCAACGTTAAGTCTGAGTGTTGGTCGCCGTGCTTATTCCTTCAGCAACGTCGGGTAGCTCAGAAAGGGCCAGAACAGCATTCAACGACTTACGCGTTTGTCGGTAGACTAGGAATCCCCCAACTCCAATTAGAAGAAATCCTGCTATCATAAATCCAATTATGAAGGCATGTTCAACGTCCTCGACAGACAGGATCGCCAGGAACGGCTTCTGATGTTTCCAGGAATCCATTTTGTATCCAGCAAAAAATGTCCCATGGGGGCAAGAGGGCTCCCTTACCCCCTGACTTCTCGTCGAAAAAATTTGGTCAATTGTGCTGAGAGACCAGTTAATCAATTCCATGATTGTAGAATTTCGGAGGAATGAAAAAGAGTAGTTTGGGGTGTACTTTTGGGTGTAGTTTTGGGTGTTGCCCCTGCTCACATGTGCTGGTCTGCCCCTGCAGAGCGACCTCCCCCCGGAGCGGAAGCCCCGTGCCGTGCGCCCCGCGGGGCGTCTGTGCACCGAGCTGCACCGCCACCTGACCACCGCCCAGGACATGGAGGACGCCCCGACGCCCGACACGGAGGAGGACGAGGAGGAGGAGGAGGAGGACGAGGACAGCGAGTCGGAGGAGGATGAAGAGGAGGAAGGGGAGGAGGAGGAGGAGGAGTCTTCCAGCAGCGAGGTGGAGGGCGCGGCGCGCACGGCGGGGGCCGCCCCTCCCGAGCCGCCCAAGCCTCAGTTCAGCTCGGAGAAGGAACTGCACTCGGTGGTGGAGCTGATCACGTACATGCACACCTACTGCCTGCCCATGCGCAAGCAGCAGGGCTGGGAGCGCCGGGACGCCCCCCGGCCCCGGGTCCGACCCGAGGGCCCCCGCCCCGGAACCCTGAACTCTCACAGTAGAGCCGCGCCGGCGGCCACGCCCGGGACGAGCGGGGGCCACGCCCCCAGGAGGGTCCCTTTCGCCCGGCAGAGAGAGATGAAGGCCGACTCCCTCCTCTGCGAGCTCCTGCAGCAGAGCAGCTCCTTCGATGTGAGCAAGCCTTACAGACTGCACAGCCCCCCCTATGCCCACTCACACGGCCCCCACGGGGACGCCGCACCGCCGGCCTCCCTCTCAGCCCCGTACCCCTCCTACAACCCCAAAACAGAGCTTTGCAAAGACTCCTCCTCGCCCGAGAGGAGGAACTGTCCCTCCGAGCTGGAGGAGCCGGCCGAAACCAGCGGCTCCTTCTCGGTGCGGCGCTCCAGACGCTTGGCCTCCTTCCCCAGCCGCTTCGCCAAGCGGCTGCGGCCCGGGCGGGCGAGGGACGGCGAGGGCCGGGACAGGGACGACAGGGAGGACGGACAAGCAGGGGTCAAACTCCTGCCCACCCAGGCGGGAGGGGGAACCACCATGGGGATGCAGCCGGAACAGCGAGCGTCCGGAGATGGCAGCGCCGCCCCGACGGAGCCGACCAAACCCTGCTGCCACGGTGAGACCAACACCACACAGAGGGCCAATCCCAATCCCCCCCTACTTTCTACCACTAGCCCTAGAAATGAAGCCACAGGCGTAGAGTCCTTGTAATGTTCCCTAGGGATTGGGACACCACTTGCTACGTCACTGCGTGGTTTACGTTCGGGTACGTAAGCGACTGTGTAGTTACGTTTGCACATACGTCACACCATATCAGGAAGCCCAGAGATAAAAGCTGTTTTAATTTCCGCTGTAGCGCTGTTAATATGCCACTTTATTAAGTTTTAATATTTTTTCAGGCGTAAAAGTAACCGTTAAGATCCCCAACCTGGGCTCAGTTTATCCAAATAACGCCTGTTAAGAAGTTTTCTACGATGTTTTCGGGATGAGAAGAGCCGCCGGCTCGGGAGCTGATTTATGGTTCCGCGTTAAATCGACGCAGAACCTACGCCGTAGGTTCTGCGTTGGTGTAACGCGGAACCATAAATCAGCCTTTATTCTGGCGAGATCTTTGCAACAACGGGCAAACGAGTGATTATGTACATTCACTGAGTGAATATTATGAAAGTAAAATATATATTTCTCACTAGAAATGTAATGAAAATGCATTTTTATGCAGAAACTAACTTAAAAATGTTTTGTGAATTTTATTCACTAAAAAATAAGAAATGTCCGCCATGTTTTTTTGTTTGATTCAGTCTGCAAATGATGACGTAAAGCATTCTGGAAAATGTTCTCAGGCCCTCGGTCGGCAAGTCAGCATCTGAAATACCTCTCTGTGAAGGGCTAGATTCATACACACTAGCCCTTATTATGTCCACTAGCCCTCGTTATGTCCACTAGCCCTCGTTATGTCCACTAGCCCTCGTTATGTCCACCAGCCCTACATGCAAAGAGGAATTGGGACACCACTACCCTCACGGGAACACGCAAAATTTAGGGGTAGGACTGAAAAGTAGGACTAGGGGGGGACTGGGACTGGCCCAAAGACGACTGTGTTCATAGTGGATTCTCTCTGAATTGCTCGAGTCCAGAGTAAGTTGTAACCGAGTTTTTCTTCTCCTTCCAGAAAAGCGAGCCTGCCTCTGTCTGCCTCTCAACCAGAAGTCCACAGGGTGAGTCTCCTACATAACACGCCTGCCGTGGCTCCTCGTGCACTCGTATTCTCGGGAACTTTCCGATCGTACAACTCTGAGGCGAATAGAGACGAGACTGGGCTTTCCTTTCCTGTCCTGCAGTAAAAGATTACACTTTACAGGCAGTGCTTGGTTTGTCCCACTTGAGCTGCCATAGCAACATGTGGGAGGATGTGAACCACTTGTTCTTAAACAGTTATTACACAGTCGGAACACACAGTAATATTGAATAACTGCCAGATATTTAAAGTTGAAGTTATATTGGGAAGAAAAATGGACAGGAGCACTGATTCTTCTGCACATTTGACAATTCTACAGTCTAAAATCAGTAAGGAGGTTAAGTTACTGGATGTAATATAATATTTTTTGCAGCTAAAAGTGACACATCTCTCACAAAAACATGGTCCTGTGATCCATGTCGGAGCAAGCTCGGGATCTTTTTGACGGCGGTTTAACATCAATCATCCACAAGGTTTAACGGTGGATACGATTAGCAGCTCTTTCTAACTTTGCTGCTTAAGTATTCTGAGAGCATGTTCTTCTCATGTGTCTGTGGCATACAGAATAACATCAGCTGGGTTTCAGACATTTTTATTGGTAAATACCAGACAGCTATTCCAATACTTAGTATTTACGGTATTGATGCTTCTCCAGAACTGGAACTTTTCTCTCTGCCATGCTGGATATCAGCTTTCTGAGCTGAGGATTGACCACAGGTGCTTGATGGGACTGGGATCTTGGAAATGTTCTGGCCACAGAAACAAAATCTGAATGCCAAGGTCCTTAAACCACTTAGATATCACTTTTGGTGATTTAGGTGCTCCATCATGCTGAAATATGGAGAAATCATCACCAAATTCCTCCCGGGCCGGCCTGGCACCATCCTTATTTGTTTCCTGACTTTGATGTCAGTGTGCAGAACCAGTGGAGACAGACAGAACTGTTTCATGATGCTTTCTGGAGCCGGAACAACGTCCGGGATACGTAGGATCGCGTCTCTTAGCTTGGAAATAATAGCTGGGAGGGAATATTTCAAAAATCATAAAGATTGTGCACTTGATGACAAGTTTTTGATATTTGGCATGGTGGTAGGTTTGGACATAAGGTTTTCAAAAACCACTGCAAACAAATGGTGACGCCCCCTAGTGGCCGGTTTGCAGAAAATTAAAAATGGCTCCCGCCGAAAAGACCAAAGGTCATATCTCAGCTTCTCTTAGTCCCAGATTGTTGTATATTGTCACTTTCTCTACTTTTTTAGTGCTAGGAATAGAGATACATTTCATATTTAAAGGTCATGTTGAAGGTCAAATTTAATTTTCAAGGTCATTCTTTGCCTCCATATCTCTAGAATTAAGTCACATAGAATGATTATATAGGGATCTAGACTCATATTTTCACCCCCAAGGAATGCAATTTTCAGTTTATTGGACAGGTCACTATCACTTTAGTGTCAATAATCTCATTGGGTGAGAACAGTGGCTTCATTCAGATTTAAGATGAACAGAACCTCAGAACTAAATCACAGTGAAAGAATAGGATTTTATTAAAATAACACACAAAAAACATCAGCTGTGCATGTTTAAACTCACTTAACACCTACAATGCTGCCTCTATCGCCTCGCTTATTGATTCATTTTGAGTTTTCTGCAAACCGGCCACTAGGGGGCGTTCCAATTTGTTTGCGGTGGTTTTTGAAAACCTTATGTCCATACCTAACACCATGCCAAATATTAAAAACTTGTCACCAAGTGCATGATTTTCATGAATTCCCTCCCAGCTATAACCCAAACATGGATGACAGGCGGCTTCCCCGGGCAATTAATGTTGCCCTTTTGTCCAGTTGCCATAAAAGCTACAAGATTCAAAATTCAAGACAACTTTATTAATCCCTTGAAGGGAAATTTGATTTGGCAGCTCGCGCCCAAACACACACATAACAAACACATAACACATTCAATACAAACACAGAGAGAAAGTTGGCAGCGGTGTGCAGAAATCAGCAATTTGTTGCATTAAAAAAGTGCTGATACCAATAAATTAATTAAAAAACAGTCTATACGAACACTGGATGATATAATTCCTAGAAGGTACACAGTACCTAAATACCAAACAAATTCATAAGGATAAATTTAAATGTAATAGCCGAACAGCAGAGGGGATAAAAGACTTGGACAGTCAAAGCTTTGCAAAGGTGACACCAGTGAAGACACACAGACTCAGCTTCAGCACAATAACGCCCGTAAACATGGAAAATACTACATTAGTGATGCTTGTAAATTAAGAAAATCAGAGTCATTTGATCTTATTTGTTAACTATTCTCAGTTATATAAAGCTCAACGTAATCGGGCCTAATTCAGAAAATCTGTTGACAAATTTAGCTTCAAAACGAATTATTTGCAGGACAGAGAATCATCTGAGCTAAACCTTTTAACACTCAGTTTGGTTGCGTGACCGATTCGTCATATGGAACGGGACAAATTCAAGGTGAAATCCATCCATTTTACTCTTGAGATCTTCAGTGATTGAGCTCGCCGGGTATGGGCAGAAATATGTGCCACAAATTCAGTTCTTGCAATTAAATTTCAATTTTACTGTGCCAGACATCCGGGTCTTCCGCAGGAACAGCAATCGAGTGCAGATACTCCTTTTCACGTAGCCTACTATAACCTCTATTTTCTTTCAACGATATAAACGACCAATGGGAGCTAGATATTTCAAAACCTATTGTGTTTTCTCCAATCTGTGTAAAAAGTGTAGATTTATATCTTGCCGTTTTGTAGAAACATTTCTGCTGAGGAGTGTGTGAAGATTTGCGGCAACGGGTGAAGCCTGATTTATGGTTCCGCGTTAAATCGACGCAGCGTATCGCCGCGTAGCCTACGCCGTAGCCTACGCCGTAGCCTACGCCGTAGGGTACGGCGTAGGGTACGGCGTAGGCTACGCCGTACGGCGTAGGCTACGCGGCGACGCGCACCGTACGGTTTTGAATTTGAATTGTGAGAACTGAATGTAGATTCAGTTTTTCAATGCAATGATTCAAATTAAACAATACAAATTCAAATAATGTGATTCAGATTCAGTTTTTTTATGCAATTATTCAAGTTGAGCAATTCAAATTCAAATATAAATTATTCAAATTCAGTTTCTAGTGGCACATATTTCTGCCCATAGCCGGTTGGGGTTGGTTCACTCAGATGTTAATCTGGGCCCGACAGGAGCGGCTGCTACTTTCCCAAATCAGCCTCCCCGCTAGGGATGCGGTATGGACTAATAAATTTATCACGATAATTTCTGGCATTTATCCCGCATTTATAACGATAAAAATGACGATAAAAAAAATACCAATTCAACTCCACCTTTTTAACTATAAATCTATTTCGCTCTCAGATCCACCTTTTTTCTTTCTTTCTTTCTTTTTCTTTCTTTCTTTCTTTCTTTCTTTCTTTCTTTCTTTCTTTCTTTCTTTCTTTCTTTCTTTCTTTCTTTCTTTCTTTTTCTTTCTTTCTTTCTTTCTTTCTTTCTTTCTGGCTCATTTCTTTCTTTCTTTCTTTCTTTTTCTTTCTTTCTTTCTTTCTTTCTTTCTTTCTTTCTTTCTTTCTTTCTTTTTCTTTCTTTCTTTCTTTCTTTCTTTCTTTCTGGCTCATTTCTTTCTTTCTTTCTTTCTTTCTTTCTTTCTTTCTTTCTTTCTTTTTCTTTCTTTCTTTCTTTCTTTCTTTCTTTCTGGCTCATTTCTTTCTTTCTTTTTCTTTCTTTCTTTCTTTCTTTCTTTCTTTCTTTCTTTCTTTCTGGCTCATTTCTTTCTTTCTTTCTTTCTTTCAGGATCATTTCTTTCTTTCTTTCTTTCTTTCTTTCTTTCTGGCTCATTTCCTCCTTCCTTCCTTCCTTCCTTCCTTCCTTCCTTCCTTCCTTCCTTCCTTCCTTCCTTCCTTCCTTCCTTACTTACTTACTTACTTACTTACTTACTTACTTACTTACTTACTTCCTTACTTACTTACTTACTTACTTACTTACTTACTTACTTACTTACTTACTTACTTACTTACTTACTTACTTACTTACTTACTTACTTACTTACTTACTTACTTACTTACTTACTTACTTACTTACCTACTTACTTACTTACTTACTTACTTACTTACTTACTTACTTACTTACTTACTTACTTACTTACTTACTTACTTACTTACTTACTTACTTACTTACTTACTTACTTACTTACTTACTTACTTACTTACTTACTTACTTACTTACTTACTTACTTACTTACTTACTTACTTCCTTCCTTCCTTCACGTACGTTGTGCATGGATTTAACAAAGAACCATAAATCAGTTTTACACAAAAACTTCATCAACGGGAATTTATCTTTTTTACCGTGAGATACAAATTCTTACCGTGGGGAATTTTTTTGACGGTAAATCATGAACGGTAAAATATCACCCATTCCTACTCCCCCACCCATCCCAGTCTCTGGAGCTCGTCCAGCTCCGTCCGGCCACAAAGTCTCAGCGCTCTCCCGTCCCAACCCTGGCATCCGTCCATCTTTAGAGAGAACGAGTCCTCTGAAACGCTCACCCAAAATAAAGTATCCTCTGTTTTTTTTGTTTTTTCTTCTGTGGAGAGTAAGTAATACCCCGCCTGAAGCCAATCCACTCGGCAGAGCTCCTGCCTTTCATGGCAGCTGGAGAAAACAGGAACAGACAGCCACAAATAGCGGCAGAAGAATAGTGGAGAGGACAGCGGAGTACATATGGCTGTCGTGATAAGAGACGAGAGCGAGCAGACGCATCATTCAAATTCAGCAGACACCAGCCCAAACGGCAGCACTCTTATTTTAGGAGGCGAGAAGCCGAGACCAAGAGCTTCTTAATGATTGTTATTGGACTGGTGTTTAATGTTTGTAACAGTCTTTCATTCCCCTGCTCTGCTTTGCCTCTTTACCCACCAGAGAGTCCCAGTTCAGCACCAAGCCTTTCGAGCAGACGCTCAGCGTGGATCTGTGTGGAACCGCAGGTAAACACATGTTTGGGTCTGTCATATATATATAATGTATACGTATATGGTTTTACTGGAAGTAACAGGTAGCTGTGCTTCAGGCTGCACAGAAACACAGATTTCCTCCAGGGCTGCAGATGTGTAAATGGTCCAGAGGGAATAGTTGATCACGGTTCCCAAAGCTGCTAAACAAAAACATTCAAAATGCAGCTTATAAGTACTGAAGGTCCTCAAAAGTCCAAGGTCTTATCATATTGTTGGTTTTTAATGGGTTATGGTTTTTAATGGGTCAAAGGTCTGGCAGGCCGGATCAGAACCTGCTCCCGTGTGTGCTCTTGCTTTTAGAACTACAGTAGTATTGAGCATCGTCTTGCTGCAAGATGCAAGGCCTTCCTCAAAAAAAGATGTCTAGATGGGAGGAAATGTTGCTTTAGAACCTCACATATCGTCTAGATCAGGGGTCGGCAACCCAAAATGTTTTAGAGCCATATTGGACCAAAAACACAAAAAAACAAATATGTCTGGAGCCGCAAAAAATGAAAAGTCTTGTATCAGCCTTAGAATGAAGACAACACATGCTGCATGTTTCTATATTAGTTATAATTGGGGGAGATTTATTTTTTTATTATGCACTTCGAGAGAAAAGTTGAAATGTCGAGAAAAAAGTCGAAATGTTGAGAAAAAAGTTGAAATGTCAAGATTAAAAAGGTAGGAAAAAGGAAGAAAAAAAGAGAAAAAATGAAAAGAGAATAAGAAAAAAGAGGAAAAAAAAGGTCAAACATTTTTGAAAAAGCTCCAGGAGCCACTAGGGCGGCGCTAAAGAGCCGCATGCGACTCTAGAGTCGCGGGTTGCCAACCCCTGGTCTAGATTCAATTATTTTTACTTTCCACATGTTATTTACCGTCTCCGTAACAAACTAGAAAGTTAATTATTCTGACGAGGAGGCTGCAGATCCATTTTCTTGCCACTGTTTCATTTGCATCTCCTCCCTCTTCCCCCAGGTCTCACCCCCCCCACCACCCCGCCTCACAAGCCTGTGGAAGACGAGCTGTTCAAGCCGTCCGAGGGAGGGAAGGGCGGCGGCGACGGCGGCGGCGGCCATGGCGAGCCCGTGCACTTGTCTTCCAGCAGCCACGCTGCCACCAAGGGCTCGTCCTGGCTGAGCCGCCCGCACCACCCGCGCAAGCTGCCGGAGCAGACGGAGCTGTACGCCCAGCTGCAGCGCATGGGCCAGGCGGGCGACGCCGACACCCAGCGCAACTTCGGCGACCACGACTACTGCGCGCTGAGTCTCGGGGAGAGCCGCAAGCGCAGCGCCGCCATCCTGGGCGCCATCCTGCAGACGCGGGAGGGGAGCGAGGGCGAGGCCGCCCTGGCGATCAAAGCGGCCGACGAGCGGGCGGCGGAGGAGAAAGGCAAGGAGGGCGTGGAGGAGAGGCTGCTGACGGGCGAGGCGGCGCAGCCGCAGGAGCAGCAGATCGCCATGGTGACGTCGTCACCGTCGCCTCCATCAGACTGCCAGTCGGCCGCGGCGACGCCTCCCACCTCCGAGGAGGAGGCGGAGTGTTCGTCCCGCTCACCCTCACCCGTCCTGCACCTCTGTCCCGACTCCCCTTCCAGCAAGACGGACTCCAGGTGAGACGGGGAAAATGCCCCAGCTGATCCCCCGTGTTAGTCCCCGTTGACTATTACAGATTCAGATTCTGATTCAGAGAAACTTTATTCATCCCCGAGGGGCAATTCAGGACAACTAAGCAGCAATACAAGTACAGTAAATCCACTGTGTATGTACACAGTGAGTCCATGAACACGCTCAGAGCTGCCTCAGCCAATGTCCTTGATGTTATCAGACGGCTCGATCAGTTCTGAAAACAGGTCCGCGGGTGATCTGGAGAGGGAAGGGTTATTCCGGAGCAGAGTCACCTTGTTTACATTCCACCAGGGAGATTGTGACTACAGCGATCGGCCAAACCGATGCTTCAAGGCCAGATTATAGAATCAACAATTTTATTGAAAGAACAGGCATATCCCAGTAATTTTCCGTCTGTCTTAAGTCTCTGGTTCCAAACAGCTGTCGACGACTTACGCGTTTGTCGATAGACGAGGAATCCTCCCGCTCCAATTAGGAGAAATCCTGCTATCATAAATACAATTATGAAGCATCTTCAACGTCCTCGACAGACAGGATCGCCAAACACAACGGTTTCCAATGTTTCCAGGAGTCCATTGTGTATCCAGCAAAAAATGTCCCATCGGGGCAGGAGGGCTCCCTTACCCCCGGACTTCTCGTCGCAAAAATGAGACTCTGAAGACGAGACAGGACAAAAAGCAGTAGCAGGGCAGATAGCTAAGGAAGAGGAGCAGAGAATCGTCCCAGAATGCTTTGCGTCATCATTTGCAGACTGAATCAAATAAAAAAACATGGCGGACATTTCTAATTTTTAGTTAATAAAATCAATATTTTGAGTTAGTTTCTGCATAAAAATGCGTTTTGATTACATTTCTAGTGAGAAATATATATTTTACTTTCATAATATTCACTCAGTGAATGTATATAATCACTTGCTTGCCTGTTGTTGCATTGTATCTTCAGACCTGCCAGAATAAAGGCTGATTTATGGTTCCGTGTTACACCAACGCAGAGCCTACGCCGTAGGTTCTGCGTTGATTTAACGCAGAACCATAAATCAGCTCCCGAGCCGGCCGCTCTTCTCATCCCGAAAACATCAGATCAAATTTCTTAACAGGCGTTATTTGGATAAACTGAGCCCAGGTTGGGGATCTTAACGGTTACTTTTACGCCTGAAAAAATATTAAAACTTAATAAAGTGGCATATTAACAGCGCTACAGCTGAAATTAAAACAGCTTTTATCTCTGGGCTTCCTGATATGGTGTGACGTTTGTGCAAACGTAACTACGCA
>NC_084593.1:4520868-4608368 GCF_033807715.1 Cololabis saira
TGTTGCATGTGTTAGTTATCGTCAAAATGAGTCCATTTGGGGGGGGGGGGGCTACTTTTTGGACATTCAGCTTCCTGTCGTAGGGCTGAAATTAGTTTAACAAGTTTCTAACTAAATTTATATAAAGTTTCTTTGAAAATGTACTGCCTTCTTTTGAAAGAAGTTTGAGGATTTGGACTTTTGTTAGTAATAGGAATAAGGTCTGTGTTGGGCTGACGCTGGATTCAGGACTGGACTGGGATGAAGTCGTGGACATCCAAAAGTAGAGGGTGATAGTAACTATCACCACATTCAGTCTTTGGAGCCAAAACACTGCTCTAAAAGATACTAAATACTACTAAACTACACCAATTAAATTGAATTAATAAAAACCAATTAAATTAGTACACCTGTACTGCAAAACTTTAATGACTCAAATTAAACAAGTTTGAAATGTAAGAACAGATTCAGCATTTATTCAAACTGTATGGCGTAAACAGTGGGATAACAGTGCAAACAGCAAAAGTACCATTGTCCTTCAAGTTTTCTTAGCTTATAAAATCACAAAGTAGAAAAAAGATACAACCTGATAAATAAAGAAACAGGACAAATATGTAAAAGCCATCCTTTGCACTCACTGTTTTTAAATCCAAACCACTTCCAGATAACGGAGCTGGAGCCTCGTTTAACAACGAGCTCCTCGCTCTCAGATCCGCCTTCCGCCATAATTTAAGGCAGAACCATAATTCAGGCTTTACACAAAAACGTCATCAACGGGAATTCATAATTTTTACCGCGAGCTGACAAATTCTTACTGTGGGGAATTTTCTTGGCGGTTTATCGTGAACGGTAAAATATCACCCATTCCTAATTAGGATCGTCCCTTTTCCAATTCAAAAATAGTTTATTAAACCCTGAAGTAGCCATGATTTAAGGCTCTTCAAAGAGTCATTGTAGAGGTTTATAGGCGTGGACAGGAAAGATCTGCTATCGTTGTTCTGTGCTGCAGCCGATCTGGAGAAAACTGTCTGAAGACGCTCTGGGTTGTCCATGATTTTTATGATTTTATGAAGTATCCTCCTTCGCACACTCTTCTCCAGAGGCTGCAGAACAGAACCAACCTTTATCAGTTTGTTTCATCGTCTTTAAGAAGAAGAGTTGTGCGAGTACGGTGCCCTGTGGTGCTCCTGTGCTGCCTGTCTGTCAGGTAGTCAGGAATCCAGGTGATAGGAAAGGAATCCAGCTCTGTCTTATGGAGTTTCTTGTTTCGTAAGAAATACCGTATTGGCCCGAATATAAGACGACCCTGATTATAAGACGACCCTCTTTTTACAGACCCAAGTTTGAAAAAAGACTTTTTAAACACCAAATTCAATTTTCATACAGAAAATAATGACAGTACATCTGAAACAAATGATTATAATAATATATTCGAGAGAAAAAGCCTGTTATTTTGACTATTTGAAATCATTATCTTGAAGTTTGCAATGTCTAGACCCCGAATGTAAGACGAGCCCCACTTTTTCAGTCTTATTTCAATGCAAAAAACACCGTCTTATATTCGAGCCAATACGGTACGTATTTGCTTTATGTGCAGTGTCCCACCAACCCCACCAACACAACAAGTGTGCAGCATTTAAACTTTATATTTGAACAACTGTGGCTAAAATTAGACATTTAAATTGGAAAATGGCAGCTATTTTTAAAGCCACGCTCACTTGGGACTACAGTATGTCCATGACCATTCCAGTCCAATCATCATTCGTATAAATGTCCAACATCACAGTGAAAAAACCATCATTGAAATCAACGATGGGGTTTAGGATAAACCACCATGCTGGATTTTAAAAGCACAGAAACAAAAAAAATTTTGAAATGAAACAAAAATTATCCAGAATTATCCACGCAACAAGGACGAAGCTAGAGGAGAATCTGTTGGTTCAAATGGAATGTATTTAAGAAGCTGAATGTAATAAATGGTTATTTACCCCGCACTTCTTGCCTGTCCAAAGATTGTGGAGCTTTCTGGTGCTTTAAAGAGGTGAACCACATGCCATCGTTTCTAGCTACGGGTGCAGTTCCAGGCAGCGCCTGCTTCACGTTCCTGCCACAGCCAGTAGCAGCATGCTAACAGGAAGAGAGCCTCCGAAGCCTGCCAGTCCGGCGGCATCAAACACGCCGCCGTAAAAACACAGCCAGGGAACAAGCGAAGGATCCGCTGAACAGAAACGGCGTGCGATCGGCTGAGAATCAGATTCCTCGTGTGAGGGGAATCTGTATCCGATGAGCATCTCTACCTCACGTCCACGCTTCCATCCCGGCTCCCTCGCTTCATTTCTCTGATACCCGGCCCCACCCTGACCTCCCCGTAGCTCCTATAATGTAATCATTTCCTATAATGTAATAATTTCCTATAATGTCATAATTTCCTATAATGTCATCATTTCCTATAATGTCATCATTTCCTATAATGTAATAATTTCCTGAAAATGTAATAACGCCTGAAATTTTTATAAAATTTGCACTTAACTCAATCGAAAATGTAATAAAATCCAATAATGTAATAACTTCACCAATAATGTAATAAAATATCCTGACTGATATTGTAATAACGTTTTTACCGATAATGCAATACCTTATTACATTATTGGGAATTTATTACATTTTCAGGTGGGTCTTTTTTTTTTTTTTTTTATTCAAAACTGATAAAACTTGACAAATATTGTAATACAATTGTAACATTTTGTGTTTTAAGTATCTAAGAATGTTATATTCACTGGATTTGAAACACCAGAATGACTATTGGGTTAAATTGCAGACTTTGAGTAGCATGTAATAAATTCCCAATAATGTAATAAGGTATTAAATTATCGGTAAAAATGTTATTACAATATCCATCAGGATATTTTATTACATTATTGGTGAAGTTATTACATTATTGGGTTTTATTACATTTTTGATTGAGTTAAGTGCAAATTTTATTACATTTTCAGGAAATTATTACATTATAGGAAATTATTACATTATTGGATTTTATTACATTTTCAATTGAGTTAAGTGCAAATTTTATTACATTTTCAGGCGTTATTACATTTTCAGGAAATTATTACATTATAAGGTGAAATTATGACATTATAGGGTGAATTTATTACATTATAGGGTGCTACTTTCCCCCCAAAGGGTTTTGTTGGAAATGTTCTCCTTTTCGGTTGGTGTTTTTCTCAAATAATGAGCAGTTATGGATAGTAAAGGGTTGTCCGACTTCTTTTTTAGTTTGGGACTTTGACTCCTACCACTAAGCTCCTTGTGAGGGAAATGATCTTGTTTTCTCGTCTGTCCTTCGCTTGCCTCATAGCGGTTTTAGCGTATCGGTTTGTCGGAGTCTTGACCATGTGTCCTTGTGCAACTGAGTGTTTGGTCTTTGTCTCATGTTGGAGTTGGAGTTGGGCTAGAGAGGAGAGTAGCTCGGTCGATTGGTTGGTCCTTGAGTTGAGCCCGATGGGGAAGATTCCTCGTCTTCTCCCTCTCCCTGTTTAGTGGTTTTCCTCAAGGATGCACCACTCTCTCCAGATTCCCCTGCTCTCCCTCTCCTCTGCCCTAGGAAGTTTAACAAAAGGCAGCCCAACTCTCTTTCTCTATCTCTAACGTTAATGCTCTTGTGTCTCTTTGTGGGTCGGAGGCCTCTTCTCCTACCAGGTATTCCCCAAATCCTTGGCTAAAATATCCGGTTTTTAACAGATCCCTCTTTCCTCTTTCCCCCCGTCCTCCTCTTCCTCCTCTTCCTCCTCCTCGTCTTCTATCTAATCAACTCCTTGGTAACACACACACACAGAAAAAAATTGAATGTTTACATCACTTGATTCTCCTTTGACTTTATTAGGAACGCACACTAAGTACAAAGACGCCTTATTCAGTGAGTAAAAACTAAAAGTCAATAAGCCTGGAAGGATGAATCTTCTCCAGGCTCACTGATGTCCAAAACTAACAAAAACACTTTAGTGCTATACATACTGATTAACAACTAAGGGTCATCTCTTCTAAAGGATAGACAAAATGAAATGAAACTAATCATGGACAACTGAATGAGTATTTGTGCTTAGTATGTATACTACTAAAAAAGTGAGAGAATGTGCTGGTTTACATATTAAAAAAGAAAATATAATATATGAATATATAATGTGTATATAGCACTATGCCTCATTGTAAACAGAAAATGTATTGTGTGTTTTTTGGTTTTTGTTTTGTTTCTTTGAAAAGGTGGTGGATCACGGTTGATTACTAACTAATTAGACAGGACACATCAGGTTTCGTTTCAGTATGTTCATTTTGCTCAGTACAGGGAGGAAAAAAAGGGAAAAATGACTTCACACGCAGTCCGAACACTGTAGCAACGAAGACAAAAAGAGATATAAATATCCCTTTAGACTATCACATGTAAAGGTTCTGTTTCTTTTCCGTTTCTTTTATGTTTTGTTTTTTTTTCCTATTTTCTTAAAAAGCAATTTCATATGCAATACGTAATAATCTTGAGAACAGCCTTTCTGAAAAACGGAGGTGATAATAATGTACAGAGTGTGGTTGGGTTGGTTGTTGAGCTGTACTGTATGTAAAACTGCCATTAACCAAAAGACAAAATAACTACAGGAAGAATGTGGTCAGTAGTTGCTTAATCTGAAGAAGTTGAACTAATACCTGCTGCACAGATCCTGCTGATTTGGGGAATTATCTTCATTATACCTCCCCCCCCTCCCTCCCCTTCCTTAATAACAGCAGTTTGTAACCATGTTATTGCCACATTTTGCTGGTGCACAGGTTTGGGTTTAAATCAGAGTTGTATTCAGCACTTACTTTACACTTTACAGGTAGGACTCTGGCAAAAGAAACGCAGCAGAGGAGGGGACGAATAAAAAAAGTCGTTGCTGGTTTGACCCCATTACGAAGAAAACGTTCCAGAGTTCAAACAACCTATAGATAAGAAGTGTAAACTTTGGTCAGTGACCAAAATGACAGGCATCAAAGGACTTTTGAGTTAGAAGGGAGTACGTGTTTGCAGCAAAATTGCCGGTAATTGCAGCAGAGGGGGCGACTTCAGAACAGATTTTAGCCATTTTAACCCTTTTGACAAAACACAAAAGTGTAATTTCACACAACTGATCGTGTGGATTGACTGGAAAGACCATGCAAGTCGACTACCAGCGGTGTCGGTAGATGCAAAAGGAGTCTCTGCTTCCAACATTTGCCTGATCTTTTCATGAATATGCAAAGAACTGATCTGGGGCCGGATTCACCAATATGTTCTTAAGAACGATCTTAAGAAATGTCTTAAGATTGTTCTTAAGAACAATCTTCTTAAGAACAATCTTAAGAAATGTATTTAGATCTAAAATTAAGAAGTTCATAAGAAAGTTCTTAAGTGCAATTCCTCAATATGTTCTTAAGAATGATCTTAAGAAATGTCTTAAGATTGTTCTTAAGAACAATCTTAAGAAATGTCTTAAGATTGTTCTTAAGAACAATCGTAAGAAATGTCTTAAGATCTAAAATTAAGAAGTTCATAAGAAAGTTCTTAAGTGCAATTCCTCAATATGGTCTTAAGAACGATCTTAAGAAATGTCTTAAGATTGTTCTTAAGAACAATCTTAAGATTGTTCTTAAGAACAATCTTAAGAAATGTCTTTAGATCTAAAATTAAGAAGTTCATAAGAAAGTTCTTAAGTGCAATTCCTCAATATTTTCTTAAGAACCCTCTTAAGAACTGTCATTTCTTACGAATTTTTGTTATTTTTCCGACTTAAGAACTTCTTAAAATATGTCATTGCATTGCACGCGCCAACAAACAACATTTATACAGGTAGTTTTGCATCTTAACCGTCACTCACTAAACATGGAGAAGGAGAAAAAGAGATGCAGGAACTTTTCACAGAAGAAATTTTAAAACAGGTCAAGGTTGTCTTAAAGTTAAAAAAAAGGCAAGAACAAATTTGAGAACTTTTATTTCAAGAATACCATTTATTCTTAAGTTTTTTCTTAAGAAGATACTTAAGAAGAAAGTTGAGAAAATACTTAAGAACCTTTTTGGAGAATATGACTTCTTCTCCTTTTTCTTCTTAAGAAAAGAAAATGACATTTAGGAAGATTTTTTTCCTTAAGAATGTTTTGTGAATCCGGCCCCTGATCTGGTCGTACGGAAGCGGAAGACACGAGCTCTCGGCCTTCTGCAGCTATCGACATTTCGCCCATCATTCAGACTGGTGCAGACAGGACAAACAGTCCTCTGTTTTACACTTTATGTACATTTGCAAAAGTCAAATTTACTTTGGTTTTGTCTATAGACGCTCCTTCCACAGTGTCCCCTAATTTGGAATGACGTTTTTTAGCTGCCATCCATGTGCTGACGTGTGACTGTTAATCACCATTTTGCTACAAACATATACGGTTTTAACTCAAAACTTCTTTTTTTTTGGTCGCTTATAAAGGTTTACACTCGTTTCTGGTTTTATCTCTGGGATGTTTGTCTAAATGTTTGGAACAGTTGGGGGTTGATTCTGTAGAAATGCCACTTTCACTGCTGTGTCCGGTTGGTTCAGTGTGTTAAACCCTCGGCACGGCCGCGCGTGCGGGCGTTTCTACAGTTTCGACAGTTTCTGCGTAAATTACATCCAAAACGACCCCATTTTCATCATGGCAAGCCTTAAAAATCGACTGGGGAGAAAACTAAGCTACCACTGGCTTTTGTTATTACTGTTTCAACTCCTTTCCAATCCAATGTGGTTTATTATTGAATAATTACTGACGTAATTACAAACTTTTTTCAATAGCCATATTATAAAAAAGGTATATACATATATATGAATATATATTTGTGTGTTTGTGTAGATATCTAGATGATTATATACTTTCTTATAGAAAACTTTGATGTTGATCATTCTCCTCAGTGTTTTGAGAACACGTTGACACATTTCAACATTAGCACCGCTAATGTCTGCTTGGTCTAGATCCTAGGTCAGTGGGCAACAAATACAAATACAACTAGAAATATTAATAAAAAAAAACAAAAAAAAAAGTTAAAATAAAATAACCTTCCAAAGGGAATTAATCTCATCGGAATGCAATACCTTTCTTTCCGTTCTTTCAAGTTAGAAAAATGGAAAAATGGCATTTAAGCCAATTAAATCTTCTCGATGGGCAAGTTGACCAAAAAAAAAAAAAAGAAAGTAATAATAAAAATTCAACGACAAAGAGCACGTTTTGCTGAGGCTCTCTGGTAAACGTGAGAGGCTCCTCAGATTCAGTTTTATCGACGCCATGGCTACTAAAAAATAACCTGTTTCATGTTGCTAAAACCTTCTCTTGAGTTTAGAAACCGTCAACTTGTTGCAGGGTCTAATCAGCCCCTACCCGGCCTCAGATTCACATCCACGTTTGAAATTAATCCGTCAGACTGTAACGGTAACGGTGATGAAAATCTGCTAAATGTGAGAGGACGTCTTTTCTGTTTCGTTTAGGTTCACATAAAGGGCATACATTGTTGTTTTTCATTACGATTGATTTCATTGTCTATTTACATCTAATGACTATCAAGTTTGAGATGATTTTTCTTTTCTTTTTTAAACTTAGTTTTTTGGTAAAACAAAAAGGTAAATACTGCTAGTGAGATTTTATATTTTTACATATGTTGGTTTTATTTTGCGTTTCCTCTTTTTTTATTTATACGCCACTTAGTTTGGATGTCTGTAAATTGTGTTTTTTCTGTTGTGTGATTTCATATGTCTTGAGAATGTGGAGACAAAAGGCATTTCAGTATTTTTGAATTGTTAAAATCTAGTTTCATAGAAGCTAAAGTATCTGATGTTATAAATTATATTTTAATTCATGTAAATAGTTTAAAACAGAAGACTATGGCTTCCTTTTAAACTGAATACATTTCTCTTCAGAGATGTTTACATTATGAAACTGTAGAGATGTGCTCCTCATATACTGTATAAAGTACATATATTCATTGATTTGCCTCCAAAAATAAAATCCTAATGAACATTCTGTCGCTGCGTTTGCTCGTCTTTGAACAGGAGACTTTTGTCAGGATTCAAAAGTTAGAAATTCAAATTCCCCCAGACATTTAGGTAAAACAGGGCAACTTTTCCTTTTTCGGTGTGTTAGAACTCCTCTGAAATGTTTTTATTTGTAAAAGAAGAAGAGTTTTGTATTGCTTTTATTTATTTATTTTTTTATTTAACCAGGTAAGTCAGTTGAGAACAGTTTCTCATTTACAATGACGACCTGGGTTAACATACACTAAGCTGATTGTTGTTTTAAACAGCTTGTTTCAGCATTAGAAACGTCTGATTGGCTGACAGACATTTTAGATTAACTGTATTGATGTATTATGTATTTTGACTGTATTTTGTCTCGAAAATTTCAACTTTTTTTATCAACATTTTGACCTTTTTCTCGAAAATTTTGACTTTTTTCTCAACATTTCGACTTTTTTCTCGACATTTCGACTTTTGCCATTTGCCTTCATTCTAAAGCTTCTTTCACATAGAACGCGGCAACACCGCCGGGGTGGCGCAGAGTCGGCGCAGGTGGAACAGAGTCAGCGGCGAGTAGGCGCAGACCCGGCGCAGAGCAGCGCGCATATTCGTTGCAAGTTGCTTGGCGACTGGAAAAAAGTTTTTCCGGTCTGGCGCCGTTTTCCCATTCATTGTGTATGTGCTGCCGCTGCGCGAGGGCGCAGGGCTTTGCACTGAGGTCGGCGGCGTGCACCCTGTTGCGCGCCGCCGGGTTGCCGCCGGCAGCAAGAACGCACGACAGCGCAAGACGGCCCAAGCTGCCGCTGCGAATTGAACATTTTTTAATTTCACCGTGCGCACTGTGACGGCATCTCGGCGGTGTCCAATAGGAGAGAAGGTGCTGGAGGGAGAAAAGAAACTTGCAGCTTGTAGATCAGAGACGATCAAGATGGAAGAAAGAATGATCTTGGCTGTGAGTCTGTGTGAGGAGCTGTGGGACGAGACTGCAGGCCTATCGGGACATCAATAAAAAGGGACAAAAGTGGAGAGAAATCTCCCAGAATTTGGACATACCTGGTGTTTAAAAGTGGTAGAAATGTGATATTCTTTTGCTCTTTTAACAATAAAATGTTAATTTAAAATAAAATATAGCATTTCCATGCCTCATATCAGGATCAATTGAATCATTTATCAATATATGGTTATGAAACTTTTTTTCAGTCGCCAAGCAACTTGCAACAAATATGTACGCGATGCGCGCAGGCGCGCCCTGCTCTGCTCCCTGCTCTGCGCTGGCTCTGCGCCGAGTCTGCGCCCACCCCGGCGGTGTGCGCCGCGTTCTACAGTAGGTGAAAGCCGCTTTGCGCTTTGCTGCCACGTAGGGCTGAAACGATTCCTCGAATAATTCGAGTAATTCGATTACAAAAAATGGTCGAGGAATTTTCTCTGCCTCGAGGAATCGTTTAATTTATGTATTTATTTTTTTTTTTTCGTTTAATTTCACCAGCTCAAAGCCTCGTATTACGCCCGGACCACATTTAATGCGACACAACACGCTGACGCTTCGCCGTACATCCATGCGCTGCGCACGTTAAAGGGGGAAGGAAGAGGTTTGGTTTTAGTAAAATGCCATGCTCAGGTATAGATATATATATTATATATCTATGTGCTCAGGCAGTCTGCAATGGCCCAGACGGGAGACTAATGTAGTTCAGTGCTTAACTTTTATTTTTAATCCACGCTATATTCTTCTGGTCCGTTCTCCTATGTTCCCCCTCTAAAGCCAAAATTATTGTTCCGCGTTAAATCGACGCAGAGTCTACGGCGCTCTCCGGCGAGGGCGGAGAGCGCCGGTCCGGCTGGCGGTGCTGCGCTGCCGTGCATTCTCTCCACGGCTACGCCGTAGCCTACGGCGTAGGGTACGCAGCGACGCGCACCATTCTGCGTTGTTGTAACGCGGAACCATAAATCGGCCTTTACCCGGTATATAAACCTCTGTTCCCGCTACAGTTTCAACTAAAAGAAAAGGCAGAAAATGTCAGAAAAATAAAAACGTAATAAAGCTAACTGGGTAGTTTTCATTTCATTTTATCTCTGTAGTCATTCATGGAGAAAACAAGCAGCACTGGTGCCTAATGTGCTCCAATACAGCAGGTCTCAGAAGTTTATTTTGAACACTGCCAAAACTCAAAATCTTATACTTTAACTTAAAACTTAACTAGAACTTAAAATTGGCTTGACAAAAATGAAAGTTCAATTGAAACACGTGGGAAAACACTTAATATTTTAAGTTATGTGTGTTATCAGGTGTAATGGCATTTTTAGGTTAGAAATAAGAACATTTCTTGGTAAAATCCTTAGTTTTTTGAGTGAAGGCAGTGAATTTGGTCGACTGGTGTAAGTTCAGGGTTTTTAAATGCACAGCCATGTATTATATATGTATACTGTATTATATAATTTAGTCTTGATGTCAATTAACATCTAACATCTTATGTATATTTATAATTGCTCTTTAACTAAACAAATATATGTTTTATCCGATTACTCGATTAATCGATGGAATTTTCAGTAGAATACTCGATTACTAAAATATTCGATTGCTGCAGCCCTACTGCCATGGCAACCCGGCAGCAGCCCGGCGGCGTGCGTCCACTTGCGCCCTATGCCGTCGCGCAAACTCGTCGGCGTGCGCCCTTTTGCGCAGACCCTGCGCCCTTGCACGGAGGCAGCACAAACACAATGAATGGGAAAGCCGGCGGCGGCTGCCGCTGTGCGCCCTCTATGTGAAAGTAGCTTAAGGCTTATACAAGACTTTTCATTTTTTTGCGGCTTCAGACATATTTGTTTTTTGTGTTTTTGGTCTAATATGGCTCTTTCAACATTTTGCGTTGCCGACTGCTGATCTAAACCATTATATCCCAGCATAATCTGCATGGAAGCATCCAGCCATCATGCTATAGCACGAAATGCACAAGTGAACCCCAAAAGGAAAATGAAGGACGTTGTAAAGATGCCGGCTGAACTCGGGGCAGAGTGCTGTTATCTGCAGTCGTGAGCTGCACTCGTCAGTTTCCTTATCAGTGTTGGCAGGGGCTGAAAGCTTGTATCACATATCAAGGGCAAAACTCTTATTTTGACATGCAGCAAAGCAGTCGTGTTGATGTTCAGCACGTGTCGGCATATTGTGTAAGTCGTATTTATGGTGACGGTGCTGGAGCCGTCACCTGCCAAGACGTCCCAGGTGACCCTGGACACGTCACCGGCCCATCACCTCTGTATCACATCTGTGTCTTAAACCAGGGGGCGGGAACACAACAT
The DNA here is from genome assembly GCF_033807715.1 of Cololabis saira. Taxonomy (NCBI): domain Eukaryota; kingdom Metazoa; phylum Chordata; class Actinopteri; order Beloniformes; family Belonidae; genus Cololabis; species Cololabis saira. The sequence goes on from NC_084593.1 coordinate 4,532,175, forward strand.
GTTTTAGAGCCATTTTGGACCAAAAACACCAAAAACGAATGTGTCTGGAGCCGCAAAAAATGCATGTTTCTATATTAGTTATTACTGGGGGGAGATTTTTTCTTCATTATGCACTTCGAGAAAAAAGTTGAAATTTCGGGAAAAAAGTTGAAATGTCAAGATTAATGTTTAAGTACAATCTTGAGAAAAAGGTCGAAATGTTGAGAAAAAAGTCGAAATTTCAAGAAAAAAGTCGAAATGTTGAGAAAAAAGTCAAAATTTGAAAAAATGAGAAATGTCGAAATTAAAAAAGGAAAAAGGAAGAAAAAGAAGAAAAAAAAGAGAAAAAAGTAAAAAAAAAAAACAGAAAAAAAGAAGAAAAAAAAGTTGAACTGTCAAGATTAATGTTGAAGTACAATCTTGAGAAAAAAGTCAAAATGTTGAGAAAAAAGTCAAAATGTAGAGAAAAAAGTCGAATTGTCGAGAGAATAGTCAAAATGTTGAGAAAAAAGTCGAAATGTCGAGATTAAAAAGGAAAGGAAAAAGGAAGAAAAAAAGAAAAAAGAGAAAAAAGGAAAAAAAGAGAAAAAAATTATAAAAAAAAGTTAATTTTTGAAAAAGCTCCAGGGAGCCACCAGGGCGGCGCTAAATCCTACCGCTCACACAACTAAAAAGGCTGAAATGGCAAATGTCTGAAATGTGGCTCAAACAATAGCTGACACGAAGCTTGTCACGGAACCACAGAAGATGCTTCAATAACTTAATCTCATTAATCTGACTTTGTATTTAGCTACTTTTAATAACTGATGAGCAGATGATGGTGTTTTTATGCTTTGCTTCATTAAGTGCTCACAGAGGGATGTGCTTTCTCGGGGCTGCTGGACTTTTTGTAAAGTTGAATAAATGTCTTAAGCTTTTTGTAAACTGTCATGATCCTTTCCTGGTTTTCCTTTCCTACTGCCAGTTTCACCAGCTTCACCAGCTTCACCAGCTTCACCTGCTCCCTCACCAGGTATAAACCCACTCCTCCCACTCAGGCTCTGACTGGTTGTCTTAGCTCCATGCGAAGCCTCCTGGCACTTTTCTCTGGCTTGTCTTGTTGGTTTCGACTCTGCCGTTGCCTGACTATTTCCTGCTTCTTAGAAGGATTTATTTTCCGCCTGTTCAGGTTGTTGTTGGACTAACACGTTCAGCTTTGGCTTGTACCGCCTTGTTTTCTGGCTAATAAATTGAACTGTGATGTTTCTTTGTTGCTCTCGGATTCAACTAAAAAACTGCATGTTCTGCTTCCTGTTAGTGGGTTTACACACAGTACTGGAGTTGAGGGGGGATGAGGGGGGACGGCATCCCCCCCTGAAATAAAAACGGTCAAAATCATCCCCCCTGTAAAACTGCCATCCCTCCTTTCCATCCCTTATGTCATTTCATAATAAATGTGGTTTTACTGCTATTTCAACATTTAGAGTCATCACCAGAAAAATAACACCAGAAAAATAACTTATTTGACAATTTTCACCTGTTTTAAGTAAATTTTCACTTGAAATAAGTAGGAAAATCTGCCAGTGGGACAAGATTTATCTTTTCATTACAAGCAAACAAATCTTGTTCCACTGGCAGATTTTTCTACTTATTTCAAGTGAAAATCTACTTGAAACAGGTGAAAATTGTTGTTTTTTCCAGTGATGAGTCTTGTTTTAAGTGTAATGAGATTTTTTTACTAAAATGAGACATTTTAACTAGAAATAAGACAAATATTCTTGTTAAGATGTTGAGTTTTTGCAGTGATCCATGTTACTTATCCTGTGAAGGACAGAGTCATATTGATAAGTTCAGAAAAGTGTTTTTTATTGTTGTGTTTTGATGTATTTGATGTAAGCCCAGTGGATATTTAAAGCTTACAGAAGGCTGCATTTAACTGCTGCTATGTCATTCCTGCAGTATTTCTGCAGCTGTTTTGGTCAGTGCTATTATTTGTAATATATTATATTATTTGTAATCAGCACAAATTATCTGTCCCCATATGATAAAATCCACCATCCCCCTGATATTCTTTTTACAACTCGAGTACTGTATACACGGACACACACATGCATATTAACACACGAACAGACACTCCCCTCGTGCCAGTCTTCCCCTGGCTAACTGCTCCCTATTAATAGGCCACTGACAATTTTCCGCCTGGCTAGACTATGATTCACATGTCAGTGACTGCAGTGACGATGTGTGTGCATGTGTGTGCACGGACCGTCGCAGCCGCACCAGCACTGCTGTTCTCCTGTCTCTCACACACCAGTTAAACACACAGGAACATTTATATTTTACAAAGCCCCAAGGCTGTGAGGGAAGAGAAGAGAAGAGGAGGGTGGAAAGAAAAGATGGGACAGAATCATCAAAACTGTAATAAAAAAAAAAAAAAAGAAAACCTGAGCAGATCACAGAAACTGAAAACCAACCAATTCATGTCAGATTATACGACAGCGGTAAAAACGCCAATCTCATATCCAGCTGGTTAGTAAAAGCTGACAGATACCAGGTGGTTTTAGTGGTTTTGTTCAGTCTATTCTCTCCAGTACGGTGGCCGAGACCCGCCATTGCTGAAAATTCAAGAAACGCTGCAAACAGAAACAAATGCCGCTGCAAAAAAAAAAAAACGACGCAAATAAAAAAGCCACAACGGAAGTGAATTACCGGGGACTATTTTTGCTGATGCACCGGTGTTTTTTACGTGAGAGGAGAAGAAGAAGACGAAGAGGACGTAAGAGAAAAGGAAGAAATAAGAAGAGCGAGGAATAAAAAGAACAACGAAAGAGAAAATAAGTGAAAAGGTTAGTGTTCAACTTCGCTACATGTAATTTTTAATGTGCAACACCGGTGCATCGGCAAAAATAGTCCCCGGTAATTCACTTCCGTTGTGGCTTTTTTATATGCGTCGTTTTTTTTATTTTATTTGCAGCAGCGTTTCTTTTTGTTTGCAGCATTTATTTTATTTGCTAAGCGTTTATTTTATTTGCAGCGCCGTTTGTTTCTGTTTGCAGCGTTACTTTTATTTTCAGCAATGGCGGGTCTCGGCCACCGTACTCCAGTATTTCTGATGTTAAACTGTTGTAAAATGGCCACAAACTATTGAAACCACACCAAAAAGAACTACCGAAGATGATTATGAAAAAAGACTACAGATACCTACAGTCTTATGAAATATGATCGTATAAAAGAAAAAGGATGACATGGACATACAGGACTGTCTCAGAAAATTAGAATATTGTGATGAAGTCCTTTATTTTCTGTAACGCAATTAAAAAAACAAAAATGTCATACATTCTAGATTCATTACAAATCAACTGAAATATTGCAAGCCTTTTATTATTTTAATATTGCTGATCATGGCTTACAGTTTAAGATTAAGAGCCAGGATTCTGAAGCATTGCATGGAAAACTTGGCACATCTCTTCTAAACTCCCTTCAGCAACAATAACCTCACATCACTTTCTGTGCTTCATCAGTCTTGCTCAGTTTGAGACATTTTGAGGATTTTATCCTCAACTCCAAGTCTGAAAGGTTCCCCGGTCCCATGGGTGCAAAAACAGCCCAAATTACACAGCCTTCACCACCATACTTGACAGTTGAGCTTTTATTTATTCATTGTTTCGAATACAGTACCGTGCATTACTGTGAAGATGCAACTTCATAAGGTCTGAGAAGTCGTTTTTGCTTTTTTTTTTTTGCAATTTCTTCATCCTTTTTATGATCTTGAGTTGAACTTGCTCAGACACTTCCAAGTACTTTGACAATTGCTTTCCAATTGTGAATAACCTTTCTCAGGATGAAATGACCGACTTCAAGTGTCAGGAAATAAATAGGCCTTATAATCCTTTTCAGATTGTTGCTTAGTAGCGATTCCTTCCTGAAGATCACTGCTTATATCTCTCTTGGCATAGTGTTGACGCACATCTGAAAACTCTGTTTTTGTTTGCCTTTTTATTTAGTTTGTATGACGGAGTATTAGGGCCAAACTAAGACAAAAAAAATGGAAATTACGAGAATAAAGTCATAATAATAGGAGAATAAAGTCGTAAAATTACGAGAATAAAGTCATAATATTACGAGAATAAAGTCGTAATATTTTGAGAATAAAGTCGTTATATTAAATATATTATAAATATATAAATATAACTTCACAAGATGCTCAATATTCCTCATTTTTACATAGGGAGAAGATGCTCTTTCTGTTAGTTCTCATAAATTATATTCTCATAATATTACGACTTTATTCTCGTAAATCACAACTTTATTGTCATAAATTACGACTTTATTCTTGTAATATTACGACTTTATTCTCGTAATATTACGACTTTATTCTCGTAATACTTTATTCTCATAATATCACGACTTTATTCTCGTAATGTTACGACTTCTCGTAATGATACGACTTTATTCTCATAATATCACGACTTTATTCTCGTAATATTACGACTTTATTCTCGTAATATTACGACTTTATTCTCATAATATTACGACTTTATTCTCATAATATCACGACTTTATTCTCGTAATATTACGACTTTATTCTCGTAATATTACGACTTTATTCTCGCAACATTATGACTTTATTCTCGTAATTTCCAATTTCTTTTGTCTTAGTTTGGCCCTAATACTCCGTCGTAAATTTGAAATTTAATTAAAAAAAAAAGAAAAAAAGGCTTGAAGAAAAATCCCAACAGGATTATTTACTCTCCTTTTCTGGTTCCGGTTTCCTGAGACACATCTCTTGGTGTTTAGTTGGAAGATGTTTGAATTTAGCAGCCGCTCATTAACACATTTCATCACGGTGAACGGGCAGTGCTCAGAAATAACTAAATAACACAAGTTTAGATTATCTGAAAGCAGGGAAATCATGCAGCCCCTTGGCTTTAAGCAATGTTATGAGAGCAAATTATAAAGCATTGCAAAGCGGTGCTTGATCCAAAATAATCTTCTCCAGCTCTGTGACCCCCAGTCGGGTCATGGATTATAAACCAGCCATTTAAGAGACTTGACGGGCCACACACAGGAACTGATTCATTCCAGCTACTTCTCCTTTCAGATTGTGTTAGTGCCCGACATTCTCAGCGGGGGTTAAATATCTTTATAGCAAGTCTGCACAAGCTGCAGCAACACATGGACAGAGCTGGTAGAGGAGCCAAAAACTGTACTCAAGTAAAAGTTCTGTTACTTCAGAATTACTATCTTACTTAATTACTAATACTATCTTCCATCAAGCTCCAACTGGTCTGACAGCACAAAACCATTACTACAATCAAAGCTCTGGTTATAGATAGATAGATAGATAGATAGATAGATAGATAGATAGATAGATAGATAGATAGATAGATAGATAGATAGATAGATAGATAGATAGATAGATAGATAGATAGATAGATAGATAGATAGATAGATAGATAGATAGATAGATAGATAAAATTAAAATTAAAATTAAAATGCTGGGGTACTAAAGTACTGAGTAACAAAGTGCTAAGAATAAAGTGCTGGAGTATTGCACATAGGACAGTGACTGCGTTTCCAGCATCAATAACCCTTTTAAAACCTGAATATTGGCAATAACACGAATTTACACGGCCATGTAAACACTTTAAATAACCCCTTTGAATAACCCGAATTTGCTCATATTCGGGTTTTTAAAAACCCAAATATGAGCCCTGGGTTACTCCTTTTAAAACCCGAATATTGGGTCATGTAAACACCAAACGGAATATCCCCATCAGACGGAACATGAATTTGTTTTCTGCACATGCTCTGTTCACAAGGAATCCTGGTCTTTTGAGTCCAGGAAGTTCTTATAAACACGGAGAAACCAAGACCAGGAGGAGACTAACCACTTCATAAATGTAATGAAGGATATGAACATTTCTGCATTTGTAGACGGTAGAAAGTACCGGGATAGAAGATTTACAAGAAGGAGAGAGAAAAGTTGCGCGAAGCAGCATTTGTTTTGAATTTTGATACAGGAAGAAGAAGCGGAAATGACGGTAATTGCGTCATGATGTTCTCCACGCGTCGCTGGTTTGATCCAGATATCCCAAAGTTTCAAAGCCCCGGCCATGGAAAAGTACAGGTCCAATCTGCACCAAACTCACGTCTGTCTGTTCAGGGGATGCAGGGGATAAAAAAATCAGACTCCTAGCTAAAAGCGTTAGTGAACTATGCAAAAAAAGACACAAAATAGGCCCTGTTCCATTAGTCAGGAGGCTCTCAGAGCTAGAGGTTTTTACACCCTCTAAACCAGCCAGAACGTTTTAGAGGAAACACTGTTGCAGAAGTCATAGAAGTCTGAATTTTGTATATGTTGTTTGGGGGCATCCCCTGAACAGACAGACGTTAGTTTGGTGCAGATCAGACCTGTAATTTTCGATGGGCGGAGCCTTGAAACTTCACCTTTTCCAACATTTGAACGGACGCCGTTGCCACAACATTTGACCAAACCAACTAAAACTTGACCTGTGGCCTCCATATGGGGCCTAGATTGGGCTTGCCAAGTCTCAACTCTGTGAACCCTCTGCAACGCCAACTAGCTCTGTGGAAGTCGTACAGCCACGGGACCAAAAGATCCTAGCAAAGGGCATTCTGCATTGCAACATAGTCAAAAACCAGCCTCCCAGCTCAAAGCGTTAGTGAATTATTCAAAAAACACACAAAAAAGGCCTGAAAAAAGCACCACACACGGTGACCTTTGGCACTTTCGAAGGTCGCACGGGTCTGGACCTCGGCACAGTGGATGAGAGTCACCTCCTGATACAGAGTCTAAAATTTCAGCCTCCTAGCTCAAAGCGTTAGTGAACTGTGCAAAAATAGACACGAAATAGGCCTCATAGGCAAACCTATAACAATACATAACAAACCTCCTGTGCCTACTGAGCATTAATAACATGTCATAATCGAAGGAGAACTAATTAAAACGGATGTCCTTAACATGAACCTATTGTATTATTGAATTATTAAGGACACTTTGGTGTTTTTGTGTTTAGAAATGTTAAAGATTTTAAAAGAAAACCATAACACAATGAGGAAAATACTGTGGCGAACAAGTGGTGCCCAGAGCGTGTCTCGAACCACAGTCCCAGACCACAGTCAACTGCAATAACCAGTCAGCCAAATGCTGATGTGTTGCCCAGGCGGGCAAGGCCTTATCTTATCTGTGGTCGTTACATTATGTTCAAAAAAGTATTGTTTTTAATGGACAAGATCCGGCATTTTACGTTGAATTCTATTGTTCAGGTTTTAAAATTCTAGCTAAATACATAAAAAAGGGAGGTGAGGTGTGAGCTTCATAACAAAACTTCTGTGCCTACTGGGCATTAATAACATGGGGTTAGCCATAGAAAGGGGCGATAACAGCCTCCTGCGCCTACTAGTAGGTAGAGTAGGGCCCTACTGGCCCATATCTATGGGATGATTGTTATCGCTTTGTCCTTCATTCAATGGTATGACAGCAGTCAAATCGGGTGACGGATCCCATTGACTTTGCATAGTACTATATCCGTGGTGCTCCCATTAAAACCTCAATAAAACACTGCTAAAACAGTGCAACTACAAACGCATGGAGTGCTGCTGGGTGTATAAAAAGTATACCGTAGATGACCAAATAGTCGCCCGCGCGCAAATACGCGCCTGTGCTCTAATAGCCGCCGGGGTCCGAGCCCATTTGGCATAATAAACGCCGGTTCAATTAAACGCCCGGGCGACTACCGGTAATAACCTGGTAATAACACTGTATTTTGCATTGTATTGTGTACAGTATCGTTCATACTGCTCTGATCAGCTCCGTGTGTCGCCGTTACACAGACAAAATGTCCTGCCCACCCGATCAAAGGTTATGGGGATTCTTTATTATTTATAATTTTATTTTTTTATTTATTAAAATCCCAAATTATCTGTACCGTTTCTGATTGGGTGTGGGCACTGCGAATCATTTTTAGACACAACAAAGAACGCGTACCGCAAAAGTTGTGTCTCGGCGGAGGAACCCGGCGTCCCAGCAAAGTGAGAAGAGAAAAAAGAGTTCAGCAGACAGCGCACACACTGAAGGCTGATTTATGGTTCCGCGTTACACCAACGCAGAGCCTACGGCGTAGGGTACGCGGCGACCCGCACCGTACGTGGAAATGCGCTCTTTTTTTTTGCTATTAAAACATGATTTGTAATGTGAATTTGCAAAACTTAAACTGCAAATAATAGTTTTTGACGTAACATCAGAGATTGTGCATGATCTCTGTGAAAAGATGAGTCAAATCGGGTCGCAGCTGCTCCAACTGCGATGCCTTCACGAGGAGCGACCAGGATTTTAAACACGCTTGATTTTCTTGCGACCTCACGATTCGTGATCGGGAGCTCGTCGTGAGGTGTTGTGTTGTGTACAGTGTGTACAATTTTAGTTCCAGTGGTACTATGGTGATCTCATATGTTCTTTGTAAGTAATGGTCTGGTGCTGCTCATTGCAAAAATAAATTGTAGCCTGGTGCAAATACCCGCCTGGTTCTTATAAACGCCTGGGGTCCAAGTGGATTTAGCATATTAAACGCCCGGGCTACTAAATGGTCATCTACGGTACTTCAGGTGCTCTACGGCATGGGGATCCAAAAGATTCAAAAGATTGAAAAACGAGGCACTCAAGAAGTTAGAAAAATATAAAAAGCATGGCTTAGCAAATGTTAAAAATGCCAACATGTTTCGGCCATGTAGGCCTTCTTCAAGGCAGATAACAAAGACAGAGGGGTCTCCTTCAGGCAGCTCTTTAAACACAGGTAAGAAGTCACATGATCAGCTCAGGTAAGCAGTCACATGGTCAACTTAGGTGGTATCTATTAACCTGGTAGGAACAAACAGGCACATCAATCAGACGCAGAGGAGACCAAACAACCAATCAGCATAAGTAGCAAAGAAAGTGCTAAAACAGCACTGCTAAAACAGTGTTAAAAACATGCTTTTACAAACTGACAGTAACAAACTAATTTAGCCACTATAACAAAGAATGATATATAAATAATAATCATGTCATAATCTGTGTATATATCACGACCATGGATCCAATTGACTTTGCATGGTACAATATCCGTGGTGCTCACACGGAATTATACCACTTTCCGTGTTGGTACCACGGAAAATAGTGGTGAGAGGTCGTGGGCATTTCACGGATTTTTGTGAGATCAGGTTGCTATGGCTGTGACTCCGTTTGTAGCGAGTGACAGATACAGTCGCCCGTCTACACTGTCAGGGGTGTGACTTTGATTGACAGCTCATGAATCAATCAGATTGGATGAAGAATGACAGAAAACACGCTGATTGGCCACGGAGGAGAATCTTTGAGTAACCAATTAGAGACCAGCACAAGTCTCATTGAAGAAAAGTTTACAGTAAGAACTACAATACACACTCATTTGGCCATTGAAACCTGTGTATTTCTGTCTGCACAAAAAACTACTCTGAATAAACCCAGAATGGGATGAGAAGGCTTGAAAAATTAAGTCAGACACATTTTATGAGTGCACAGATGTGATAATTACTTTTTATTATGTAATTTATGTGTACTGTGTCTAGGAATGGGCGATATTTTACCGTTCACGATAAACCGTCAAAAAAATTCCCTACGGTAAGAATTTTTCATCTCGCGGTAAAAACGATAAATTCCCGTTGATGACGTTTTTGTGTAAAGATGATTTATGGAAGGAAGGAAGGAAGGAAGGAAGGAAGGAAGGAAGGAAGGAAGGAAGGAAGGAAGGAAGGAAGGAAGGAAGGAAGGAAGGAAGGAAGGAAGGAAGGAAGGAAGGAAGGAAGGAAGGAAATGAGCAAGAAAGAAAGAAAGAAAGAAAGAAAGAAAGAAAGAAAGAAAGAAAGAAAGAAAGAAAGAAAGAAAGAAAGAAAGAAAGAAAAGAAAGATATGAGCAAGAAAGAAAGAAAGAAAAAAAGATATGAGCAAGAAAGAAAGAAATGAGCCTGAAAGAAAGAAAGAAAGAAAGAAAGAAAGAAAAGAAAGAAAAGAAAGAAAGAAAGAAAGAAAGAAAGAAAGAAAGAAAGAAAGAAAGAAAGAAAGAAAGAAAGAAAGAAAGAAAGAAAGAAAGAAAGAAAGAAAGAAAGAAAGAAAGAAAGATATGAGCAAGAAAGAAAGAAAGAAAGAAAGAAATGAGCCTGAAAGAAAGAAAGAAAAAAAGGTTAAATTCCCGTTGATACGTGTTTGTGTAACAAACATGGCGGATCTGAGTCATTCCAGTTTTGCAGTACAGGTGTAACTCAATTAACTGGTTTTTATTAATTCAATTTAATTGGTGTAGTTTAGTATTTAGTATCTTTTAGAGCAGTGATTTGGCTCCAAAGACTGAATGTGGTGATAGATTTATAGTTACAAAGGTGGAGTTGAATTGGTATTTTTTCTATCGTTATCGGGATAAATGCCAGAAATGATCGTGATACATTTTTTAGTCCATACCGCCCATCCCTAACTGTGTCTATATATATATATATTTTTTTTTCCCTGTAATTTTAATGGGGGCGGCGCCCTAGCGCCCCCTATTGACAAGCGGCCACTGGTTGGGGGCCATTTTTCAAATTACTTGAGAACCTCAGGTGTGAACAGGGCAGGAGACGATAGCTCATATTAACAGTGCCGATCAGTCAGAACATGGTAAAGTATCATGTGGCCGCTTTAAGTTGCAGAAGTGGAGCTTCACTGAAAAATGAACAAAGGTTAACAGCGGCTGTTTGTCACAATTAGACAGAGAAACAGATGTATCAAAGGGAAATAGAGCATAACTGTCACACGTGGCAATTTAAGACATGAAAAACGTCCGTTTCTGTCAGAAAGGGGAAGCATCGTGACAGACCCAAAATATGTCACTGAAGAGCTCAAATATAAAAATAGCTGAAGGTTGCTGGTCTTTACCAAAGTGTTTGAAGTAAAGATGGTAAAGCTTTCACCTATTTTCTTTTCTTGCACTGAGAGAGCTAACAGCTCCCAGCAAAGTGCGCCGTAACTATAAAGCCATTTGAAAGGAGTGGGACAGAATAAATATTATAGCTTTGAATAAGACTGTGGTTTAAGATAACAGTTTTTTAATAAGGTGCTCCTTCTAAACTTGATATAAATAACTCTTACATTTCTGAATACACACAGCTGAATGTGACATCCATTTACGAGTGATGGTGTTTTTAAAAAACATTTATTTGCAGAAGTATTAACCTTTAAATCTGGTGAATTGCAAAGCCCCAAGCCAGAGGAGATTAGAGCTCATCCCGTCAGCCGTTTCTCGTCCTGCCGTCCTCTGCCGGGTTGCAGTCGTGACTGCAGCAAACGGAGCTGCTCTGCAGTGCAGCGTTATCAGACACGCAGCGCCGGCCCCATGAGCCTCACTGAAACTGACAGGAACACCAACAAGGAGCGGATCCCTGCCAAAGGTTAACCTCGTAACTTCTGTCATCGTCTCACACATTGGTTTTGAAAAGCATTTGATGCGTAATTATAATAAATGATTGCATAAATGAAACACTTTCACATGATGTCATTTGATCGGAGGACTTCAAACTGCTTTTTCATCCGAAGCACATTAAGGACAGAAGGCACCTTTTTGTTTCCTGCTGGGTTTGAAGCTTTTTGTCCAGATTGTATTCAGTCGTGCATGATGCCGACTATAAAATCTGGACAGTAAATGTCTCTTCGGACCACCGTCCATAGCTCTCATTTACATACCTGCCAGCCCTAAACTTACTTCTTAGTCGCCGGCCCATTCTTCACAGTTTCTCCTCATCTGCACCTTACTCAACATCTGTAAGACTTTTCAAAAGAATGTACTTTTTAACAGTCTGAACCTCTTTTGTCTGGTATTGGTTCGTTGGGTCTTTCAGGATCCCAGAAAGTCTTTGGACAAAAGGTGGGGTACACCCAGTACTGGAGTTGAGGGGGATGAGGCGGGATGGCATCCTCCCCTGAAATAAAAACGGTCAAAATCATCCCCCCTGTAAAACTGTCATCCCTCCTTTCCATCCCTTATGTCATTTCATCAATGAATGTGGTTTTACTGCTATTTCAACATTTAGAGTCATCACCAGAAAAATAACTTATTTGACAATTTTCACCTGTTTCAAGTAAATTTTCACTTGAAATAAGTAGAAAAATCTGCCAGTGGAACAGGATTTATCGGTATCCCTTTCTTTTACAGTACAGTAATAACCAGGTAATACCATGGTAATTACACTGTAATTACCTAGTAGTACCTTGTATTTACAAGGTGATTACATGGTAACTACTGGGTAATTTACCCAGTAAGTACTAGGTAATTATTACGTATTTTTTTGTACCATGTAATTATGTGTATTTTCCATGTAATTACATGGTAAATACCTGGTTGTTTAAACTAAACATTATTAGGTAATTACAAAGACATTAGATGGGAACTATGAGGGAAATTACAGGTATTTACTAGGTTAATATTGGTAACTACCAGTCAATTTACCATGTAATTACTCTGAAATTACATGAATTATTTCTAAGTAAGTACCAGGTAATTACTAAGTATTTTTCTGCAAACTACCAGGAAATTATAACCTATATTTGAGGTAATTACCAGCTAATTACACTTCAATGACCATGTAGTTACCTTGTATTTACGATACATTTCATGGATAACTACCGGGTATTTACCCATTCATTATTGATTTATGTATTATCAATGGATTGGTGCAGGTACCCCCGAGGATGTAAATGACTCTATTGACCTTGTAATTAACCTGATAGTTACCATGTTTTACCTGGTAATCCAGGTACTTACCTTGTAATTACTTGCCCAGTAATTCTATTTCCTAAGTATTTACCCAATAAGTACAGACATTTTTACCTGGCTTTTACTCAGTAATTAAAGTGAAACTGGACTGTAAAAGAAAGCGTGTGTTGTTTCCATAATATTACCTGGTAATTGTAGATTATAATTATAAAGATTTGAACAATTGGCAAGAATGGTGCTCTTCAAAATAAAAGCATAAAAATAAAACGTAGTACTTGTACTATGTACGTACTTGTAGTACTGCTATTTTTTAACACCTACTTTAAATATTGTAAAGTAGCTGTTGAAAAATAGAAAATCTACAATCTCATATCGCTGCACTGTCATTTTACGTTTTATTTTTATGCTTTTATTTTGAAGAGCATCGTTCTTCATCTGTTACTTCCGTTATTGACAAAGCTTAACTTCCTGTTCCCGTCCGAGCGTAGCAGCATGCTAACGCTGTTCCAGAGTTGGTAAAATATGCAAGCAAATGACTTGTCATATTTTGTGTTGAAACTTATGAAAAGTTATTTTATTGTGGTTCGCCCCGTGTTTTATCTACCTCAAATATAGGTTATAATTTCCTGGTAGTTTGCAGAAAAATACTTAGTAATTACCTGGTACGTACTTAGAAATAATTAATGTAATTTCAGAGTAATTACATGTAAATTGACTGGTAGTTACCAATATTAACCTAGTAAATACCTGTAATTTCCCTCATAGTTCCCATCTAATGTATTTGTATTTACCTAGTAATGTTTAGTTTAAACAACCAGGTATTTACCATGTTATTACATGGTAAATACACATAATTACATGGTACAAGAAAATACGTAATAATTACCTAGTACTTACTGGGTAAATTACCCGGTAGTTACCATGTAAATACCTTGTAAATAGAAGGTACTACTAGGTAATTACAGTGTAATTACCATGGTATTACCTGGTTATTACTGTACTGTAAAAGAAAGGGTTACCGATTTATCTTCTCATTACAAGCAAAAAATCTTCCATTGGCAGATTTTTCTACTTATTTTAAGTGAAAATCTACTTGAAACAGGTGAAAATTGTTGTTTTTTTTCCAGTGATGAGTCTTGTTTTAAGTGTAATGAGATTTTTTTTTACTAAAATGAGACATTTTAACTAGAAATAAGACAAATATTCTTGTTAAGATTGTGAGTTTTTGCAGTGATCCATTCTACTTATCCTGTGAAGGACAGAGTCATATTGATAAGTTCAGAAAAGTGTTTTTTATTGTTGTGTTTTGATGTATTTGATGTAAGCCCAGTGGATATTTAAAGCTTACAGAAGGCTGCATTTAACTGCTGCTATGTCATTCCTGCAGTATTTCTGCAGGTGTTTTGGTCACTGCTATTATTTGTAATATATTATATTATTTGTAATCAGCACAAATTATCTGTCCCATATGATAAAATCCACCATCCCCCCTGATTTTTTTTTTTTACAACTCCAGTACTGGGTGAACCCCCAACATGTCAGCAGTGCATTGCAGGACCACATTTAAACAACAGGTTGTTCAGTTCTACGGTCAACAATCACCAATTAGCCTATCGTGCATGTTTTTGGACTGAAACTAAAGAAGCTACCCAGACAAAACCAGCACAAGAGCTTGGAGAACATGAATGCCAATATCACCAAGATCACCACGAGGGCACTGGGGTGTTGCATCATTTTGCTCGGCAACAAGCGAGATGATGCTGCACAAAAGTAACACAGGGGACGTCTACTTGTAAACAATGATGGAAACCCAAAGCCACTGGTTCAATAACTGACGGCACATAGATGCTCCATCAGAGTAACACATTCAGGATTTCCTTCTTTACCATTACAGCTCCTTCTGCTCTCTGTTTGCTTGTAATAGTTAAAGGTACTGTATGTAGAGAGGCATTAAGAGTCCACAACATGTTCTAAATACTGTAAATATGCATCCATATGAGTCTACGGATCAGAGGCCATGAGTTCTCCTATCTGGCATGAACTTGGTAGTCAAATTATGCAATGTCTGACAAGTCGGGGGAGCTGAAAGAGATTCTTACGGTGGCCGAGACCCGCCATTGCTGAAAATAAAAGTAACGCTGAAAACTGAAACAAACGCCGCTGCAAATAAAATAAACGCTTAGCAAATAAAATAAACGCTGCAAACAAAAACAAACGCCGCTGCAAATAAAAGAAACGCTGCAAATAGAATAAAAAAAAACACGCAAATAAAAAAGCCACAACGGAAGTGAATTACCGGGGACTATTTTTGCTGATGCACCGGTGTTGCACATTAAAAATTACACGTAGCGACGTTGAACATTAAGCTTATTTTCTCGTTCGTTGTTCTTCTTATTCCTCGCTCTTCTTATTTCTTCCTTTTCACTTACGTCCTCTTCGTCTTCTTCTTCTCCTCTCACGTAAAAAACACTGGTGCATCAGCAAAAATAGTCCCCGGTAATTCACTTCCGTTGTGGCTTTTTTATTTGCGACGTTTTTTTTTATCTGCAGCGGGGTTTCTTTATATTTGCAGCGTTTCTTTTATTTGCAGCGGCATTTGTTTTTATTTGCAAAGCATTTATTTTATTTGCAGTGCCGTTTATTTTTATTTGCAGCGTTTCTTTCATTTTCAGCAACCGTAGATTATTGTCCAAATTTCTTTTACACATTTTGAGCCCTTCCAAGCTAATTTTTTTGGTTGGTTTGTAGGATTCCTGTTCAGGCCAAAACCTAAGTTGAAGGAAATTTTTGAGTCTTGTCAGGACATTAAAATCCTAGTAATTTATTCTCGCAGGGGTAGATTTCCCTCTGGGTGAACATAAATGACCATTTTGCTGTAAACGTATTTTGTTTCAAATCAAAACTGCTTCGATTCGTGTCGCTTTGGTCCAAACGAAATTGTAATTCTTCCCCATTTTATAAGAGACCTCTGGAATGTTTAACTAAGTATACTGTACTGTTATTTTTAACTAAGTTATGGCCGTTTTCTCGTCCTACTTAACCCGTGTTTGTGTTTTAATTTCCCTGTTGGAGATGCTGGGGGTGCGCTAGAAGGATTTATCCGGGCGCCCGCTTCAGATTTGAAAACGAACCTGATTAAATGCCATGTATCTGTAAGGAATGTGTTTTTAGCTGCCTATAAATCTTATCAGCCCAATAACACTGGAGAACACCTCTGGGGATTTGCACCCCGAGGAGCAGCAGTCTTATATCACGGTTCTTACGCAGGCACATTCGGTGTGTTACGGTCGGTGATGGGGTTTGTTTATGCACAGATCCCGCTCGGGTTGTTGGATAAGCCTCTTAACGTCCTCGTGAGATCCAGCAGTTTGTCGCACCTGCGGCAAATGAACGGACTTGGTTTTGTGCAAAGTTTAAAATGGATGTGGGGAGGGAAAGAAAAGTTCAATGCTGCTCTTGTGGGCCACGTGTATACGTGCTTGGTTACATGGTATTTAAGCCGCTCCAGCATCCTTTATCGAACACATATGTGCAAACTGCGCTTCCTCTACACATCACACAACCCACAAACCGACCTTTGAATACTTGGGGCCAATCCCAAATACACCCCCTACTTTCTACCACTAGCCCTAAAAATGAAGCCACAGATTTTAGGGCACTTGAAATCTTCCCAGGGGCCTGTCCCAATACTCCCACTACTCCTACTTTTCAGCACCACCCCTAAATTTTGCTTGCTACGTCACTGCGTGGTTTACGTTCGGGTACGTAAGCGCCTGCGTAGTTACGTTTGCACATACGTCACACCATATCAGGAAGCCCAGAGCTAAAAGCTGTTTTAATTTCAGCTGTAGCGCTGTTAATATGCCACTTTATTAAGTTTTAATATTTTTTCAGGCGTAAAAGTAACCGTTAAGATCCCCAACCTGGGCTTAGTTTATCCAAATAACGCCTGTTAAGAAATTTTCTCCGACGTCTTCGGAGAAGAGCCGCCGGCTTGGAGCAGCAGCAGTTCACGGCCGGAGTCAGCAGCACACAGCAGACATCCACGTAGGCAGGTGGAAGCAGCAACGGGATGACCGGGGATGGGGGGGGGAACACAGGCCAGAACGCAGCTCCCAAGGCTCCGGCCTGCAAACATGCACAAAAAAGAAAAAAAAAAAAGGGGGGACCGGCACAAGAAACTACAGGAACGATGGACAAAAATGATAGCTATGAGATAATTATAATAAATAAAAATGGTAATGGAGAAGAGAGGAAGGGAAGAGGAGAGGAGAAGAAGGATGAGAGGTACCGCCCAGTGGATCATGTCGGTGCCCCCCTGCAGCATAAGCCTATAGCAGCATATCTACCACGAAGCTATATTTGAGACTAACTATTATAGTCTTGTTCTATAGCTGCAACCAGTGTTGGGCAAGTTACATCCAAAATATAATACATTATATATTACTAGTTACTGTCATTTGAAAGTAATTAGTTACATTACAATATTACTATATCTGAATTGTAATGCGTTACACTACTTGTGTATTACTTTTGAGTTACTTTCAACAAAATAGCAAAAAAAGATAAATCTTGTCCCACTGGCAGATTTTTCTACTTATTTCAAGTGAAAATTTACTTGAAACAGGTGAAAATTGTCAAATAAGTTATTTTTCTGGTGTTATTTTTCTGGTGATGACTCTAAATGTTGAAATAGCAGTAAAACCACATTCATTGATGAAATGACATAAGGGATGGAAAGGGGGGATGACAGTTTTACAGGGGGGATGATTTGGACCGTTTTTATTTCAGGGATGATTTGGACCATTTTTATTTCAGGGATGATTTGGACCGTTTTTATTTCAGGGGGGATGATTTGGACCGTTTTTATTTCAGGGGGGAGGATTTGGACCGTTTTTATTTCAGGGGGGGGTGATTTGGACCGTTTTAATTTCAGGGTGGGTGCCATCACATCACCCCTCATCCCCCCTCAACTCCAGTACTGCTCACACGGAACTCAGAACTTCTTCATAAATAACTCCCAGAGAGAAAAAAAACACCAGCAAGCTAACAAACAAACCAATAAAGCTCTCAGAGTCAACAAAACGAACCAGCAATCAACAACTCGCAGCTGTTTTAACCTCTCCTCCTGATGGGCTGCAGGTGTGGTTTAAGGCTGATTTATGGTTCCGCGTTACACCAACGCAGGCCATCGCCGTGGGTTACGCGAACTACTGCGTACCCTACGGCGAAAGCTCTGCGTCGATTTAACGCGGAACCATAAATCCGCTCTCACAGCGCGACTGACTGTGAGCCCGGCTCGGGCTCCTCGCCGCGCGCAGCTCCTCGCCGACTCTGCGCTCATATATATTTAATAAATGTATAAAGCCCATATATTAATAAAGCCTCACTTGGCCGAGCCCTAACGCTGAGACCATGGTAGATTTAAGTTACACGCGGACACGCCGCACTGTTGACTTTTCCCTGCCGGCTCTGCTCCCTGAACAGTCCCCACACAAACAGTGTCCAGCGGCGCTACGTTCCGCCGCGCCGCGTTCCCAACGCTTTTTTCTGTTGTCGGGATGTCTCGCGGACGCGGTGTTGGTGAATTCTTTAAAAAACAACAGCTAAACGGGTTAAAATGCGTTGTAACGCGCGTTACTTAGATTGTAACGAGTAAAATATTACCGAAAATTTATTAGTAATGCGTTATATTACTGCGTTACAGCAAATAGTAATACATTACTGTAATTGCGTTACTTTTGTAATGCGTTACCCCCAACACTGGCTGCAACTATGACTACTGACTCTAACACACTAGAGTTTACACTACCTAGAGATTTACCAACACTGGCTAGAGGTTTACTAAACACTAACTATAGGCTTTACTAAACAGAAAGGTTTTAAGTTTAGTTTTAAAGGTGGAGGTGGTGTCAGCCTCCTTAACCCAGATTGGAAGTTGGTTCCATAGTAATGGTGCCTGATAGCAGAACGCCCGCCCTCCAAATCTACATTTAGATACTCTAGGAACTACGAGTAAACCTGCACCCTGGGAGCGGAGAGCTCTGCCAGGAACATAAGGCACTATCAGGTTTTGCAAATAATGCGCAGCTAAGCCATTTTGGGCTTTATATGCAAGTAATAAAATTTTAAATTGGATTCTGAATTTTACAGGTAGCCAATGGAGCGACGCTAACACTGGAGAGACGTGGTCTCTCTTACTGATTCCTGTCAGCACTCGTGCTGCTGCATTTTGGATCAGCTGGAGCCTATTGAGCAAATTACTTGGACATCCTGCTAACAACACATTACAGTAATCTAGTCTAGAAGATACAAACGCATGAACTAGTTTTTCTGCATCACTCTGCGAGAGGATTTTCCTAATTTTTCCAATATTACGGAGATGGAAAAACGCTATTTTACAAACCTGATTAACATATGGTTTAAACGACAAATCCTGATCGAAAACAACACCAAGGTTTCTCACAGTTGCACTGGAAGCCATCGCAACACCATCTAATTCCTTCCTAAGATGCTCTGGACCAAGAATGATAACCTCTGTTTTATCTGAATTTAGAAGCAAGAAATTTCTGGACATCCAGTCCTTGATGTCCCTAAGACATGCATGAAGTTTAACCAACGGTTCTGTCTCATCCGGCTTCGTAGACAAATAGAGTATTAGATGCCATAATACAGTAGGTCCCTGTGGCAGGGTGGAGGTGCAGCCACTCTGGTTGATTGGGTCACAGGTGTGTCCCATCAACCTCTCCACCCTGCCTGCCTTCATAAGGCATGACTCTGTTGGGAGAAGGGGCTGCTGCTGTTGGAGAGGCTGAAGCTGAAGCACGTGTGTCCTGTGTTTTGGGTGAAATAAAAGGTTCCTGCACTGAAACTCCGTGTCCTCTCTATCCTGTCGGTCGGGCCCTGTAGCACTCACCGTGCCACAGTCCCCTTTAAACTTTTGGGAAAGAGTGCCAACAATTGAAATCATTTTTCAAGAGTTATAACTATATAAATGAAACAAAATTAAAACAAAAATGTGAGAAAGTGGATTTCAAGAGGCAACTTCTTCAAGCATTTGTTTATCCGATGCACCTGTGGTTATTATCGGTCCCACACTCCATCACTCCATCATCACTGCCTCTCATCATTTCTGCTGCACGGTGCACGATGAGACGCATTATTACTGTGGCAACAAACACAGACCCCTCAAAGTGACTTCCTCTGCTTAGAAACTGCAGCCAAACCCATGCATAGTTGTCCTATAAATAGTCCTGCATCGCTCTCGGAGGCTGGCAGCTCTGCAGTCACGAATGCCCCCCAAACCGGTGCAGAATGAGGCTGAGTGACGCTCCCTTCCTGCAGGCTGGCGGGCTGTACTGCAGCTGCTGCTCTCCCTCTCTCCCTCTCTCTGCAGTCACGGGATTGTCCCTGCGTCAAAGCCGGGCTTTGCCAGCACCGTATACGGCAATCCTCTGAGCTCAGCAGCCTTGCGTCATGGAGACCCACGTCACACACCCGTGACGACACACTCCGATTGTGCGACTGCATACAGATTATAAAACTGTCTGGGTGGGGGGGGGGGAGGATTAATCTGCTCCAGGACTGAACTGCCCCCCTGTGGAGACTCCGGCAGTAATCAGTTTTCATTATCCTGCCTGAGCGTCATGTTTGGTTTTGTAACGGTGTTATTTATGGCTCTAGGTGGGCGAATTAAGAAAAGTAAAGTGTGCAGACACTAATAAAAAAAGAATCAGGGGGGATGGTGGATTTTATCATATGGGCACAGATAATTTGTGTTGATTACAAATAATATAATATATTACAAATAATAGCAGTGACCAAAACAGCTGCAGAAATACTGCAGGAATGACATAGCAGCAGTTAAATGCAGCCTTCTGTAAGCTTTAAATATCCACTGGGCTTACATCAAATACATCAAAACACAACAATAAAAAACACTTTTCTGAACTTATCAATATGACTCTGTCCTTCACAGGATAAGTAACATGGATCACTGCAAAAACTCAAGATCTTAACAAGAATATTTGTCTTATTTCTAGTTAAAATGTCTAATTTTAGTAAAAAAAAATCTTATTACACTTAAAAAACAACAATTTTCACCTGTTTCAAGTAGATTTTCACTTGAAATAAGTAGAAAAATCTGCCAGGGGAATAACATTTTTTTGCTTTTAATGAGAAGATAAATCTTGTCCCACTGGCAGATTTTTCTACTTATTTCAAGTGAAAATTGACTTGAAACAGGTGAAAATTGTCAAATAAATTATTTTTCTGGTGTTATTTTTCTGGTGATGACTCTAAATGTTGAAATAGCAGTAAAACCACATTCATTGATGAAATGACATAAGGGATGGAAAGGAGGGATGGCAGTTTTACTGGGGGGATGATTTGGACCATTTTTATTTCAGGGGGGGATGATTTGGACTGTTTTTATTCCAGGGGGGGATGATTTGGACTGTTTTTATTCCAGGGGGGGATGCCATCCCCCCTCATCTCCAGTACTGCTAAAATAACGCTAGTAAATGGGTCGTGCAGCCGGCAAATACACAGTCAGCCGTTGTGTAAGTTCTATTTGTGCACGTTTCCTGCATTATTATTACAGACACAGAGCCTCGGTATTTCACCTCATTTCCAGATATGCACTTCAAACTACACATTTGCATGCAGAGCGGTGAAAAAAACAACTAATACATGTTTCCTCAGCTGCTGTATATTTGGTGAAAAAAGAACCCACATTGTTATGCTCTGTTCATTCAGTTCCATTTGTGTTGTCTTCCTCCCCGACTGGTTTCACTGTTAATGTTTCCTCCAGACAAATGTTGTGCTGGCGTTTTTTACGAGAGCGATGCCAGGATTTAGTTTCCACTATTTTTTTCCACCCTTTCCAAGAACGAGTCCCTTTTTCTGTCCCGAGGGCAAGTGACAGAGCTTCTCAGTAAACACGGAATTACTTCCAGATCAGTCTGCAAGTGGGTTAAAACAACGCTCGCCGCTTTAAAAGCATGAGTCATAAAGCTTAAACCCACTTATTGCATCTTATGAAATTAATTGACGCATTTGCATAAATTCATAGTTATATAAGCCAAACATTTGTCAACACTTTGCTTCAGGAGTTAAAATCAGTTTCACTTTGGTCTTCTGTAAATCAGTGTATATTATGGGTTTGTCTTATTTACTTATAATACGACCCTTGTTGGGTTTGAAATTGAACCATTAATGTCTTGTGTATCTGCACAATACAGTCCCCACAGACCGGAGAGTCCAGTCGACGTCTCAGTGGTGGATGTTTACGACGGAGTATTAGGGCCAAACAAACTAAGACAAAAAAAAATGAAAATTACGAAAATAAAGTTGTAGAATTACCAGAATAAAGTCATAATGTTGTGAGAATAAAGTCGTAATATTATGAGAATAAAGTCGTAATATAATATAATATATAAATATAACTTCACAAGATATTCCTCATTTTAACTTCCTGTTAGAGTTCTCATAAATTACCACTTTATTTTAATAATTCGTAATGTTACGACTTTATTCTCGTAATATTACGACTTACAGTATATTGTCAAACAACATTATGCACTTGAAAGATTTCCCCTCAGAGCCACATCCACGGTCTATTTCAACTTTTCAGTCCTACCCCTAAATTTTGCGCGTTCCCGTGCGGGTAGTGGTGTCCCAATTCCTCTTTGCATGTAGGGCTAGTGGACATAACGAGGGCTAGTGGACATAACGGGGGCTAGTGGACATAACGAGGGCTAGTGGACATAACGAGGGCTAGTGGACATAACGAGGACTAGTGGACATAACGAGGGCTAGTGGACATAACGAGGGCTAGTGGACATAACGAGGGCTAGTGGACATAACGAGGGCTAGTGGACATAACGAGGACTAGTGGACATAACGAGGGCTAGTGGACATAACGAGGGCTAGTGGACATAACGAGGGCTAGTGAACATAACGAGGGCTAGTGGACATAACGAGGGCTAGTGGACATAACGAGGGCTAGTGGACATAACGAGGGCTAGTGGACATAACGAGGGCTAGTGGACATATCGAGGGCTAGTGTGTATGAATCTAGCCCTTCACATAGAGGGATTTCAGATACTGACTCACCGACCGAGGGCTAGAGAAATTTCCCAGAATGTTTTACGTCATCATTTGCAGACTGAATCAAACAAAAAAACATGGCGGACATTTCTTATTTTTTAGTGAATAAAATCAATATTTTGAGTGAGTTTCTGCATAAAAATGCGTTTTGATTACATTTCTAGCGAGAAATATATATTTTACTTTCATAATATTCACTCAGTGAATGTACATAATCACTCGCTTGCTCGTTTTTTCAGATCTCGCCAGAATAAATGCTGATTTATGGTTCCGCGTTACACCAACGCAGAGCCTACGGCGTAGGGTTACGCGGCGACGCGCGCCGTACGCCGTAACCTACTGTGAGGTTAATCAACTCTTTTGAATTAAATTGTCATTATGAACGCAACAGAATTAGGTAAGCTCAGAGAAATTGACTGCTGCGCTTTTCACAAGTTTACAATTGTTAACAGAAGTTACAGGCAGGCCATTCCCTGATGGTATTTAGGTATTTATGGCTTTGTTAACAGCTGAGCAGTGTCTTTAGACACATCTGTGCAAAGCCTTACAGAGTTTCTTGTTTGTCCAAGCTGACTTAAAGGTTAGCTAGGTTTAGTTGGACCATCTGATAACACGAGACCCCCATGAAGTTTGGCCTGGTGACTTCTGGTTTGTAAATAACCCAGTGTTTTTAAAAACCATCTGTTCAAACCTCCAACAAGAGGTCCTGTTTTAGTTGACCTCTTGACTCTTTGTGTTTTAAGGATGTCTGTTTGTTTCTTCATACTAAGAAAAGTCATGTGTGTGACCATCTGTTTTTGTCAATCGTCCATCTATACATTCACTGTTCCAAATATGGTCATTCCTGTCATCCTTTGCTTAATAAAAGCGCCAGCTCTGCAGACAGCCAGTTGAGAGAAGTTCTGACGAGCTAAGAGAAGGGCCGTGTTGCCTAAAGCTTCTCAGGATTCCTCTCCAACCTTCTGCAGAAGGCCATTGAAAATCATTCCATAAGTCTCCGGTGTCTTTGTCTAAAGTTAATTAATGTATGTTAATGACTTTTTAACCTAACATTTTGGTGCCGAGAACCCGTGATCTCAAGCTCTGGCGATGGAACGGCGTACGGTCAAAGGAGGCCATCTAAAAATCTGTCGACAGCGTTCTGACTTCAGGAACGGGGCCCAGATTGATCTGCGCTGTTCCAGAGTCCAGACGACGAGATTTCCCAGCCAGGGAAGGGCACTAGGAGACTAGGTGAGAGACCTCTTTTGAGTGAAATTTCTGTGTATACTAACAAGAGGTTAGCGAAAACGGTGTTTGGCGGCGGGTCGGGGACCTGATTTTTATGAGGCATAGGGGCCTCTAAAAATACTGCCTAAAGAGCAGTGCGTAAGACCAACATCTAACTCGGTCGGGGACCGGCTTTTGAAGTCAGGGGACTTTAAAAGTACAGAATTACGAGAAGGGGTTTCTTGGAAATGATTTTTAATGGTTTTGTTTTATGTTTGTCTAAATGTTTGTTTTATGTTCGTCCTGTCTAATGTTTGTCTGATGCCAATGTGGGGTTTCCAAAATTGAGAGGAAAACTGTCTGTTCAATGTGGGGTTTTCAAAATTGAGAGGAAAAATTTAAATTGTTCACTAAAATATCAGGCTAAAACCAAACTGTTGAAAAAGGAAACTTGTGTCCTGAGAGAAACTTAAGAAAGAAAATAACTGACGAAAAATAGCAGAGGCGTGGTTAAGCTGAAACTTATGCTTAAAGAATCTCTAAAAGATGCTTAATTGATGGGGAGACGTCCTCAAACTTAAGAAAATGGAGACAAATCTTGCGAAATATAGGGAACTTAAAAAGAAGTAAATGGACTAATTTAAGACTAGAAGAAGAAACAAGAAAATTGCGAACTTGTGAGGAGAGGATGGATTTTGGGAGAAGTGGGGGCTGCTGCAGGCTGCAGCATGAGGAAGTCTGTGTCTGTGTGTGACTCTCTGTGTGTGTGTGTGTATGTGAGAGACACTGTCTTTGTGGGTGTATTCATGACACGTTGTAAACAGCTGAAAGTTTCTGTCACTTTAAGAGAAAGAGAAATATGATTCTATTGACCTCATAGTTGTGCGTTAAAATGAAAAATTGAATAAAGACAGAAAGGTGAGTTACGTAAAAGTCCTCATTCAGATCGTGATCTGCTTTGAGCAGATTTTATGGTGCTTGGAGATGCAGCCTGTTCCTCCAATAGAGGAGGAGGGGCTGTTTGGGTCTGCCTGTAGCACAAAATATTAGTTAGGGGTTGAATAGAAGAAACATGTTAGAATATATTTGGATATTATAAGATAATATGTTAAGAGGTAAAAAGTTTAAATTCGTATGAGCTTCTCTGTCGAAGGTTTTGTTAAAATGATACAAACGACGGCAGCTGTGTGTCTCTGTGTGTGTGTGTGAAAGCATGCTCCGGTTTACGAGCGGCTGCAAGCTGAGAAGTGAGAAGCTCTCCTTATGGAGGAGACGTAGAAAAATGGAGAAATATAGGTTGTTCTATCATTCTAAGCCCTGAATGAAGGCATAGAATCATAGAAGTTTTAAATTGGGTTAATTCACCATTTTAATTTGCAGATTACTTTTGTAACACTGTATTTGACTTGGATTGTATGGAAATGGGATTCCTGCAATTTGCGAGCATGAGATGAAATGATTGGGTTGTTTGTGACATGAATGTGAAACAAATCAATCATTTGTCCTTACTCTGTCTGTTGTGAAATCACTACTGATGATTGACAGCTTCAGAGGATGGGTTTCGTACAATGAAATTAGCGCCGCTGTATTTTTAGAATACAGTGGAAGGGTGTGTTCATTAGCCTACTGTCATTTGTATGTCAGTGATATTTTACACAAAAAGGGTTGTGTGGAGGAGAAACAAACCCGTTGTACAATCTTTTTAGAAAAGAAGAACCCTGAGTGCATATCAGGCTATTCACACTGAAAAGGTGTACATTTGTGATCAGTGTTGCTACCATCTAGGTTGTGAGTTAATTTAAAATGCACCAATTGAGCTTAGTTAGTGTAGTTTGAGGATAAATAATTTACACATTTGCAGTGATACACAAACCCACATGCAGATGATGTGAAGTTGTGTTTAATGTTAGTGGGTTTTTGTCTATGTGTAGTTTACGCATGGGAATTTATCCCACAATTTTCTTAAGACTTCTATGAGTTTTCATAGAAGAGCGTGCATTTGCGTTGCAGCATGCAAACAGAAGATTAAGAATCTCCTGAAGACTTTTATAAGTACTCATGATTTATCTGGAGATAATTTTCTGATAATTTTCTGACAATTTTCTGACAATTTTCTGACAATTTTCTGGAATTTCTTTTTTATTTGGGGAAAATAGAGCTCAACAACAGTTGAGAAGACATTATTTGATAGAATGCTCCTTTAAGTCCGATGTTTTGTGACTATGATTTATTATATATATATATATATATATATAAGTTCATTGAAGACTACTGTTTACGTTGCAGAAGAGTTGCTGCACTGACAGTTTTTGTGTGTTACTTTAATAAGATCATAACCCACTTGGGTTGAAATAAGAACGTTTTTCAATGAGAAATTCTGTAGTCTAATCTACGGTGGGAGACAGAATTTAAAAGGTTTTGCCCCTTCTAATCTGGTGATGGGAGGGGGGATTTGAAGGACATAGATATCCGACCCTAGAGAGTCATTAAGTCAGACCTGCAGACTTGCCAGGGTGCAGAGGTCAAGAAGTGGGAGGGCCACTTATCTGGGGAGCCTGACTCTGGCAGCCTGACTCTTCCAGGGAGAAGTCAACAAGGAGGGGGTCTAATGACAACAAAACCCCCACCCCTGTCGGCATGCAAAAAAAAAATGCTGTGAAGCAGACCAGTGCTTCCAAGGAAGTTGTTCCCCCTGGTGGCTAAGTTGAGCCATAGGGAGTTTCTATGGCTCAACAGGAGGGAGTGGGAGTATGTAGGGGTACATATGATACATCATGAGGATTAAATACTAAATACCCTTTAAAATTTTTTAGTAGGAGTTTTCCGACATGTTGCAGATACAACATGAAAGGACCTATCCATTTGAAGTTGTTCATATGGATTTGATTCTTGGAGTGAACTAATGGCCTGTTAAGTTAAGGCTCAAGAAAGCCATGGCCTGAATGACGGCCATTAGTCGAACTGTACATGAGAATCGTCTTCTTGTACGCTGCTGTTTTCTTCCTCTTCCCTCTCCTAAAGCAGGAACTGCTGAAACTGGGTGACCGGATCCTGAGTCGAGTGGTGAAACGTCATCACCCATCAGGACGGGCCCTTTTGCTGTCCAAATCAGGACACCGACAGCACCGGCAGCAGTAAAGGCTGCTGAACGATCTACTGCGTTCACCAGTTGCAGTGAAAGCTAGCAGAGAAATTCCAGGCTCGAGTAGTGCAGGAAGTCGAGCGGTACCACAACCTTTGCTCGCCGAAGTAATCATCTGATGCCTACTCGCCAGCCCAGCCTGAAGAATATGACTAGCCAAACTGACTTGCGACAACAACCTAGGAGAGGAGTCCGAGGAATGGAAGAGACTTTTTCACTACTGAGTCATGCTGACATAATGACTGAGATTACGATTCCGATTCCGACTATTACTGTCTTTGTACTGTTCTGTGTTTTCATTACCTGTATGTTTACGATGACACTGGAGTGTTTTATTTTGGGTGCTGTGAAGTTTCAAAATGACAAGAGTAGGGAAATGTGAGGTTAATCAACTCTTTTGAATTAAATTGTCATTATGAACGCAACAGAATTAGGTAAGCTCAGAGAAATTGACTGCTGCGCTTTTCACAAGTTTACAATTGTTAACAGAAGTTACAGGCAGGCCATTCCCTGATGGTATTTAGGTATTTATGGCTTTGTTAACAGCTGAGCAGTGTCTTTAGACACATCTGTGCAAAGCCTTACAGAGTTTCTTGTTTGTCCAAGCTGACTTAAAGGTTAGCTAGGTTTAGTTGGACCATCTGATAACACGAGACCCCCATGAAGTTTGGCCTGGTGACTTCTGGTTTGTAAATAACCCAGTGTTTTTAAAAACCATCTGTTCAAACCTCCAACAAGAGGTCCTGTTTTAGTTGACCTCTTGACTCTTTGTGTTTTAAGGATGTCTGTTTGTTTCTTCATACTAAGAAAAGTCATGTGTGTGACCATCTGTTTTTGTCAATCGTCCATCTATACATTCACTGTTCCAAATATGGTCATTCCTGTCATCCTTTGCTTAATAAAAGCGCCAGCTCTGCAGACAGCCAGTTGAGAGAAGTTCTGACGAGCTAAGAGAAGGGCCGTGTTGCCTAAAGCTTCTCAGGATTCCTCTCCAACCTTCTGCAGAAGGCCATTGAAAATCATTCCATAAGTCTCCGGTGTCTTTGTCTAAAGTTAATTAATGTATGTTAATGACTTTTTAACCTAACACCTACGCCGTAGGTTCTGCGTTGATTTAACGTGGAACCATAAATCAGCTCCCGAGCCGGCGGCTCTTCTCATCCCGAAAACATCGGAGCAAATTTCTTAACAGGCGTTATTTGGATAAACTGAGCCCAGGTTGGGGATCTTAACGGTTACTTTTATGCCTGAAAAAATATTAAAACTTAATAAAGTGGCATATTAACAGCGCTACAGCGGAAATTAAAACAGCTTTTATCTCTGGGCTTCCTGATATGGTGTGACGTTTGTGCAAACGTAACTACGCAGTCGCTTACGTACCCGAACGTAAACCACGCAGTGACGTAGCAAGTGGTGTCCCAATCCCTAGGGAACATTACAAGGGCCCTAAAGTCTGTGGCTTCATTTTTAGGGCTAGTGGTAGAAAGTAGGGTGAACATTGGGATTTAGTGATAACGACATCTGCCACCGTCCTGCTAGCCTTGCCAGTCAGTTTCCATCCCAACAGGCAGAGAGGGATCATGCAAAAGTGGGAAACTGCTGCAGCAGCATCCGCGTGTCCTTCATGGGTTTTAACGCAGGACAAAGTTTTCACATACTCTGCTCTGATACCAGCACAACACAGGACATGAGGAGGACCTTCCTATCGAATGCAAAGGAGCAGAGGACGATGTAGACTTTTATCAGACAACGACCTCATGCTCTCATTTGCATTAAGTTTTGCACATATCACTTACAGTATAATGGACATCAGCTGTAAGAGTTACAGCAGCACAGAGGAGTTTTGTTTTCAAGTAAAGTGAATTTTATTTGAAAGATGTTGATTGTTTTTAGGAAGTGTCTTCTGTCCCTGATATTATATCCTTTCTCAGTTCTCTCTTGTTACATGTCACACACCAACAATGATGAGACTGACCCACACGTTGGCAGAAGCAACTAATGCTACAGTCAAACTGCAGGTCTAAACACTCTATTCTGATCTTTGGCCAAGATCTTAATTTTTTTCATGATTGTTCACATTTAGTATTTTAGTATTTTAACTGTGACCTCCAGCACGTCCTGGGTCTTCCACGAGGCCTCCTCCCAGTTAAACATGCCTAACCCCTCCTAAGGGCGGTGGGTGCATCCTCACCAGATGCCCAGACCAGCTCAGCTGGCTCCTGTCGGTGTGGAGGAGTGACAACGCTACTCCGAGTGTTTCCTGGGTGGGAGAGCTTCTTACTGCATCTCTGAGAGAGAGCTCATCCACCCTGCAGAGGGAACTCGTTTCAGCTGCTCGTATCCGCAGTTTTATTTTTACGGTCACTACACACACCTCGTGCCCGGGGATGAGGGTAGGAACATCCTTCTATACATTTGATCAAAACTTTCTTTTTATACAAAACCCAGTTGGCTTGAACTGTTTCTACATGTGGCTTTACGCATGGATTGCCGGGCTGGTGCACTGGGCTCCTTCCTGCATCTGGTTTCTTTCCTCATGTACGATGGATCAACACAGTCTCACTCCCGACTCGTCAAAAACCGACGCTTGGTCAGGAGCCTTTGGCGACACCTACTGACGCAAAAGGTATCTATCTGCGTCTCTCTCAGACGCAAGTAGAATACAATTGACTCCAATGTAATCCCGTCTGCGATGCTCAGAGCAGGTGATCAAATGCATATACTTCAATTTAAAAGTGTGGTTTGATGACATTTCTAGTGAGAAATATGCATTTTTTTTCCCCACAATCTTTCTTCAGTGAGCGTATATCATGCATGGTTTATTAATCGTTTATTAATCCATCCTACTGCGGGTATACTGAACTAAATGCTCTTGTTTGGAAGTCACGCCATATTAAAACAAATTATAAACCACATTAACACTTCATAGAAATAAAATAGATCGAGGGATGAGGTCTGAAAGATCTGTTTTGAAACGTTGCTTAATGCGTTACGCCATTGAACACAACCCTTCCTGTCGGCGAGATAAAACGTTAAAATAGCACTAATAAATGCATATATTGATCTTTTACATCACAATATAAATATACATTTTATGGTCACACTTTGTCTGTTGAAAAATGAGCCGATATATGATTTCTGAACCCTAATGTCAACATCTTAACCCTAAACCGGAAGCAGGTTACCAGAACTTTTTTTTTAAACATTTTTTAAACACACTTAAACACACAGAAATGTATTAGCACTATGATATATTATACATTTGATCATCCAAGATCATCCTGTCAGACTGGGGAAGCGGTTAAATGGTCTATAAACAGCCATGTTAAGTTAATGGGAAAATGTCAAAGGTGAAACAATCAGTAGTTTAAGGGGAAATTAAACTCAGAATTGGTCCAAATTGAATAGTATGACTGTGTATAATACTATCATCAATATCTTAAAGAAATCTGGCCACAAAATACTCGTTAAAAGATTTTGACTGATTGTTTCCAGTAGTGATGCACCAAAATGAAAATGTGTGGCCGAAACGAAACCGAAAATAATAATAAACACTTGGCCGAATACCGAACAATACCGAACATGGTTCTTCGCAGTTTTTTCATTTATTTTGCCAATTTTTTCACCATTACATAAATCAAATACATTTGATTTAGGCATGCTTTTCAAAGAAAAAAATCTTTTACAAAATTACAAGGTAGAAAATATTTATTGAAGATAAAAAACTGAATATTTTTTAATTTCCCAGCATTATGTTGTTTTGGTTCCACCTCCTGGTGAATGTTAGGTAAAATTCTTATGTGGTTACTTTTTGGTTGGCCAACGATTTATGTTTGTGGTGCAACCGGTACGGGAGTGGCCAGTCTATTTCCTTATATTACAACACCGTTATTAATTGTTCGTTAAAAAACACAGCGAAAGTGTTTTTTTGCCATTTTCGGCCGAACAATTTCGGTTACCGAACAATCAGTGCATCACTAGTTTCCAGCTTGGCCCTTAAAGAGGTCTCTGAATATATAAGTCAAACATCCATGATGTGTACCAACAAGAAAATCAAACTCGTAGGACAACAGTGAAGACATCGTTGGAAAGGTCTTGACCTCAGGAGCAACATATGTCAATATCAGATTTGTGGGCAATTCCTGCTCCCCAGGTGTGCCCTTTGAACCTTGTACCTGTGACACTTTTGAAGGCCTATAATTCAACAACAAAATATGCTAGAGACATGAGGTGAACAGTTTTGGAAAGCTCTGGACCTCTACTATCATGCCCGACAGTAGTCCAATAGGGGGCGCCACTGAATAGGGTCAAAACCTATAAAAAACATGATTTCACCCTCTTACCAATACAAAAGTCAAAATCAGACCAGACAGGCGTGCTCCCCACCCTTAAAAACATATAATAAGCTTTCAAAGTTCGTGATCACAGTTTTATAAGCGCTAATTCATTGGAACTACAAAAGCTATGACGTAGCACAATGCTGTGTATTGTAACTTGGCACAAATTGTAGTTCTGTAACCTCCTTCCGGTTTTGGGTTAAGATGTTGACATTAGGGTTCAGAAATCATATATCCGCTCATTTTTCAACAGACAAAGTGTGACCATAAAATGTATATTTATATCTTGAGTAGATGTATGTGATGGAAAAGATCAATATATGCATTTATTAGTGCTATTTTAACGTTTTGTCCTGCTGCCTATCTCGCCGACAGGAAGGGTTGTGTTCAATGCCGTAACGTATTAAAGGGAAAGTTCGTTTTTTTACAACCTGGACCTTATTTCTGGCATTTTTTATGGTTGTATACTCACCCAGGCAAGTTTGGTGTCATTTGGAGTCATTCGGAAGATATTAGGAGTTTTTTGCGAGCCTCTTCTCCATATAACGGTAGCGCCTGGGGCACAGCGGGACACAGACGATGCAGCGTCTAAATAACACATGATTGCCGCGAAACTCTTCATTTCTTTTATGAATCATTAGATCTGCTTCCAGGACCTGTTGTCTACATCCGGGCTGTGTGTGTAAAAAATAAATCAGTTTGTAAACAAGACCTCTGAACTCATGACGTCATCTCTGTGCGCGCACTCTGTCCTCCGTTCAGTGAGCTCTTCAGCCGTATACTCCGGCTCAAAACGGTAAGGACGGCCATCATATTCAAAGTCGTCGTCCACAACCTCAGAATTTGACAAATATTCAGACATGTTTCAAATAACTAACAGTAAACTAACAGTAGCAAACTCCAGCTGTACACGGAGCTGTGTCTGGGATGCGCGCACAGAGATGACGTCATGAGTTCAGAGGTCTTGTTTACAAACGGATTTATTTATTACACAGACCGCGCCACAATGTTATAACAGGTCCTGGAAGCAGATCTAGTGATTCATAAAAGAAATGAAGAGTTTCGCGGCAATCATGTGTTATTTAGACGCTGCATCGTTTGTGTCCCGCTGTGCCCTATGCGCTACCGTTATATGGAGAAGAGGCTCGCAAAAAACTCCTAATATCTTCCGAAGGACTCCAAATGACACCAAACACCTCTGGGTGAGTAAACAACCATAAAAAATGCCAGAAATAAGGTCCAGGTTGTAAAAAACTGAACTTTCCCTTTAAGCAACGTTTCAAAACAGATCTTTCAGACCTCATCCCTCGATTGATTTTGTTTCTATGAAGTGTTAATGTGGTTTATAATTTGTTTTAATATGGCGTGACTTCCAAACAAGAGCATTTAGTTCAGTATACCCGCAGTAGGATGGATTAATAGACGATTAATAAACCATGCATGATATACACTCACTGAAGAGAGATTGTGGGGGAAAAAAATGCACATTTCTCGCTAGAAATGTCATCAAACCACACTTTTAAATTGAAGTATATGCATTTTTTATAAAGAGGAATGAGGATCACCTGCTCTGAGCGTCACATATAGCCGCAGACGGGATTACATTGGAGCCAATTGTATTCTACTTGCGTCTGAGAGAGACGCAGATGGGTACCTTTTGCGTCAGTAGGTGTCGCTAAAGGGTCCTGACCAAGCGTCGGTTTTTGACGAGTCGGGAGTGAGACTGTGTTGGATGGATACGTCATTAT
Organism: Cololabis saira; assembly: GCF_033807715.1. NCBI lineage: Eukaryota > Metazoa > Chordata > Actinopteri > Beloniformes > Belonidae > Cololabis > Cololabis saira. The sequence goes on from NC_084593.1 coordinate 4,565,461, forward strand.
TATTGCGATTAACTTTGTTTCTATTTAGTTTTCTAGGCAGATTCCCCTGGACTAGTCCAATGTTTGTTGCTCTGCTTCCTGTCAGAGGGAGACAGATGGAACACTATCCCCAAATCTGGCTCTGGTGGAGGTTTTTTAGCCGTGTTAATTAGAGTTTCTCCTTTTTCAGTGTTGCCTCATCAGAGCGACAACTCAATATAATCCATTAGGATGAACTTTGAATGTGAACTCTGAATCACAATCAGCCGGATGGAGTAGTAACGTAGTTTAACCAAACTCGATGGTCTTTGATTGGTCATGTTGAACTTGCTTGTTGTGTAAAGTAACAAATTAAAAAATTAAAGTGAAAAGAATTGAATACAATTTTATTTTGTAATGCAACAATAGTATCTTTTGCAGTGGGACCGGGTGGAGCACCCGGCTGTGGATAAAGTGACCTGCTTTACCAGGGGTCGGCAACCCGCGGCTCTTTAGCGCCGCCCTAGTGGCTCCTGGAGCTTTTTCAAAAATGTTTGAACTTTTTTTACCTTTTTTTTTCCTTTTTTTCTTCTTTTTCTGCTTTTTTTCTACTTGTTTTGCTTTTTTTCTTCCTTTTTCCTTTTCTTTTTAATCTCGAAATTTCGACTTTTTTCTCGAAATTTTGACTTTTTTCTCTAAATTTTGACTTTTTTCTCGACATTTCGACTTTTTACTCTAAATTTCGACTTTTTTCTCATCATTTCGACTTTTTTCTCAACATTTCGCCTTTCGCCATTTGCCTTCATTCTAAGGCTTATACAAGACTTCATTTTTTGCGGCTCAACTTGCTTGTTGTGTAAAGTAACAAAATAACAAATCAAAGTGAAAGGAATTTAATACAATTTTATTTTGTAATGCAACAATAGTATCTTTTGCAGTGGGACCGGGTGGAGCACCCGGCTGTGGAGAAAGTGACCGACACATGAACAGAGATGTCTGAATAATGTTCCCCATTATAAAGAAACACGTTCACAATATTACAAGCTCATATCAGAAGTAGCAAACCAAAACGCAGAGGGGCAAATTACTTCATCACTAAACATTATAACATCAAATGTCATACGAGGGGGAAAGAAATATAGATATCTTTGCAAACTAACTTAAATGCATTTCATCACGAGCAGGAAACCCCTCCTGGATTCCACATTTATGTCCTGCAAAAGTGCAGGTTGATAACGTTAAATTCACTATTAAGAAAGCTCCAACCAATACAGTCAAAAGATGGATTTTAATGCACAAAGTAGATTTTAATCCATTCCAACAAGTAACTAACAATGTGCCAGTAAAAACCAGTGACTGAACACCTCACTGGCAGGTTGCCTCTATTTCGTTTCCAGTGTTACTTGCATCATAAGTCTTGTACAGAGTTGGGTAGTAACGAGTTACATTTATCCATTACATTTACTTGAGTAAGTTTTGGGAAATGTTGTACTTTTAGGAGTAGTTTTGAATCACTATACTTTTTACTTTTACTTGAGTAGATTTGTGAAGAAGAAACTGTTCCTCTTACTCCGCTACATTAGGCTACGTTGAGCTGTTACTTTTCTTTTATCCCTTTTATCCACGTACGCGTTAATCTCATGACATCACTGCGTGATTCTTTGGGAAAAATGTTTGTTTTTGCATGTTTTGTCACATTTACACAGACTCAAACACACACAGAGTTTATATGAGTTCATGTTTGTTCTAGTTCTGCTGGTTAAAAAAGAAAAGTACAAAGGCTGGAAATTTTGTGCTTAATTTATTTTTTTATTCTGTTATTATTGTATTTATTTTATTATTTATTAAAGTACTTCAATTTACTTTACGATTATTTTAATTTAAGCTATTTTTTATTTGTTATAGAGGGGGACAATGTACATTAATGAACATTTCAAAAAATGTAAATGCACCCAATTGTAGCCAAAAGGCTAATTTCCATTGGCAGTCAATTATTTTTTATTCATTTTAATTTATTTTATTATTTTATTGATTTAATTTGCCTGAAGATGATTATTTTGTACTTTTGTCTGTTTGAATGGTTGTGTTAAAAAAATAAATCAGATGTTACTCAACAGTTACTCAGTACTTGAGTAGTTTTTTCACCAAGTACTTTTTTACTTTTACTCAAGTCATTATTTGGATGACTACTTTTTACTTCTACTTGAGTCATATTATTCTGAAGTAACAGTACTTTTACTTGAGTACAGTTTTTGGCTCCTCTACCAGCTCTGGTCTTGTAGACAAACGAGGGAGAACTGTTATAATGGTATGTGTAAATAGTAGAACATAATTGTTGACATTTGCAGCCTTTTCCTCCGGTTATTAGTTTGTTCTTTTAAGACTTCATCAAACAGGCCCCTGGTTTCAGCGCTGTAATCAATTCAAACAGGCCTGCACTCTGATGCTGCATTGATTTGTTGATGAATGGAGAAAAGAAAAGAAATAAAACTCACTTGGGAAACTCGTGAAACTCAAAAACACCCGAACATATCGTACAAGTCTGCACAGCTAAGTAAGAAAAGCATCAAAAGATTGTACAAGTAGAAAGAGTGCAGAGGAAAAGCAGAGCAGGACAAAAAAGAGTTGATTTAAGTTGGTACATTTCACTTTGCACCCGTCGGTCAACATCTCTCTGAGAGTGGGAGGGGTTGCCAGGGAGACGCAGCTTTCAGGTGTCAGCTCAAAAATCCCAGAGAAGATAAACGTGAAGGTCTTGACTGAAACGATGCCGCCGGCGAGGAGGTTTCTCTGCAGCGTCTCTAGCTGAGGACACACGTCTTTGACTGGCCGGCACTCGCTGTTGGGGGGAAGAGACAGAGTGAAACAAGAAGATAATGTTGTTCTTTTAAGTCAAAATGCACTGAGAGCACGGTGCAGACATTTCTTAATGCACCCGTTTCAAACGCTATCAGTCCACTGAATAGAAATTTATCATGTGTAATCAGAGCCTAGATGGAAAACTGTCTACCCGGTAGATTTTTATCATTATTCTTTGGGTTGATAAAATGATAATGGCTTTCTCTTCGGGTTCAGGGTTTAGGTTATGGTTAGGTTTAGGTTTAGGGTTAAGCCGGGCATACACTGTGCGATTATCGGCTCGTTTTGAGACGATTTTCTAGTCGTGCGACAATTTTTTGGATCGGGACGGATTTTGACCCAACCGTTGGTCGTGCCTCGTGCAGTAAACGTGGGGTAACGACGAGAGATTAACACCTCACGACGACAGATTAACACCTCACGACGAGCTCCCGATCACAAATCGTGTGCTCGCAAGAAAATCAAGCGTGTTTGAAATCCTGGTCGCTCCTCGTGAAGGAATCGCACAGTTGAAGCAGCTACGACCCGATTGGACTCATCCTTTCACAGAGAGCATGCGCAATCTCTGATGTCACGTCAAAAACTATTATTTGTAGTTTAAGTGTTGCAAATTCACATTACAAATCATGTTTTAATAGCAGAAAAAAAGACCGCATTTCCACGTACGGTGTGCGTCACCGCGTACCCTACGCCGTAGGCTAACGCTTAACGCGTTGGTGTAACGTGGAACCATAAATCAGCCTTCATTGTGCGCTCTGTGCTGTTCTAAACACTTCCCTCCGCCGAGACACAACTTTTGCGGTATGCGTTCATTGCTGTGTCTAAAAATGATGCACAGTGCCCACCCAATCAGAAACAGTACAAATATTTGGGGATTTTTTTTTATAGCCTATAAAAAATTAAATTATAAAAAAATAAAGGATCCCCATAACCTTTGATCAGGTGGGCAGGACGCACGTTTGGGTGGACACAGCCCACCCCTGCCCCAAAACCGGCCTCGAGTTCCAGTACAGAGAGGTCCGACGGGAGGATTATGATCGTTTAGTGTGAGCAGACGGAGCATCCGAGCATCGGGTCGTGCAGTGTGAGATGGGGCTGAATCAAACCATTTAAAATATCGCACAGTGTATGCCCAGCTTAAGGGTTAGAATTTGTATGTGTGTAGGTGAGGTATGATGACTCTGAAATGTGTAGTTGAATGGTGACAAAACATCTACTGAGCCTAAGGCCCAGTCCCAATCTCCCCCTAGTCCTACTTTTCAGCCCTACCCCTACATTTTGCGCGTTCCCGTGAGGGTAGAGGTGTCCCAATTCCTCTTTTCACCTAGTGGTAGTGGCTTAAACAAGGGCTAGTGTGTATGAATCTAGCCCTTCACAGCAAGGGATTTCAGATGCTGACTAGCTGACCTAGGGCCAGAAAAATTTCCCAGAATGCTTTACGTCATCATTTGCAGACTGAATAAAAAAAAAAAACATGGCAGACATTTCTTATTTTTTAGTGAATAAAATCAATATTTTGAGTTAGTTTCTGCATAAAAATGCGTTTTGATTACATTTCTAGCGAGAAATATATATTTTACTTTCATAATATTCACTCAGTGAATGTACATAATCACTCACTTGCCTGATGTTGCGAAGTATTTTCAGATCACGCCAGAATAAAGGCTGATTTATGGTTCCACGTTACACCAACTCAGAGCCTAGGGCGTAGGTTACGCGGCGACGCGCACCGTACCCTACGCCGTAGGCTCTGCAGTGGGAGTATTGGGACAGGGCCCTGGGAAGATTACAAGTGCCCTAAAATTTGTGGCTTCTTTTTTAGGGTTAGTGGTAGAAAGTAGCGGGTGTATTGGGATTGGCCCTAAAGGCTGAATTAAGCTTCTGCGTCACACCAACACAGAGCACACGCCGCAGCCGTGACGCCGTATTGAACCCTTCAGACTTCTCCGTCTCTCCATTTGGTCGTGGTGCCGTACCCCCCGTGACTGCTAGTTAGCGATCTTTTTCTGAATGGTTTATCCGACTTTTTACGGTCACAGTGAATCAAAGAGATAAGGACAACTATTGTGCAAAAAAAAAAAATCACACATAAATGAAGAAAAGAGGCTGAAAGTTCACGACTGCTTCAAACCGGAAACCGGAAATGCGTTGCTCCCAAGAGAACCAATCACAGCCCTCTCTGTCTGCGTGTGGTCTGCGTCGCTTGACGTGTAGTTACAATTTTCAGGAGGTGCACGTCAGTGACGGCGTGTGGTCTGCGTGGATGAAAACCACACGCCGTAGGTACGGCGCAGTTTTGACGAACCATATTTCGGCCTTAAGTTTCGTTTTCAATAGCAGTAGCTGGGTTAAAATACATAGAGAAAGCCATTATCAACCCAAAGAATAATCCCATCTACTCACACCATTCAAGGCTCTGATTACACATGATAAATTCCTGTTAGGTGGACTGATAGCATTTGAAGCCGCTGCTTTATTCTTCTTACCGAGCGGACGGCTGGTGTATCAGCCACACTTTTGGTATTTGCATGTTTTTTTACATGTGTGTGATGACGTGTCGGCCTCGTACCTTCTTTTGCCGCCGTGGCCTGCCCAGCCGCCTCCTCCTTGGCTTTCTTCTCCTCCTCGATGGCGGCCAGCTTGGCCTCGTGCACTTCCTTCAGCGCGTTCCACTCCTTCCTGTTGTTCAGCAGGCGGTCGCACATGGGGGTGATCTCCACGTGGAAGCGGCTGAACTCCTGCAGTTCCACACACAATACAAATCAAAGCCACGTTGTTACATCCAAAACTAACACTTATTAATCCGACGGCATTATCAGACGTCCCAATCCAAGCTTGTCATTATAAAATCAGCATCTATTTTACCACGTGTGTGAAAGTGTGTCAGAGGTTTTCACTAGGGTCGCCACTTTTCAGAAATAGAGATAAAAGACGCGCCGATTTCAGCAGCGCAGCCGGGAAAAAAAGGGAACGTCCCCAAAACTTCTAAACTGCATAAAAATGTATTTTTTTTTATATGAAAGAACAAAAGGATTTGATATAAAGTTTAAAGTGCTTTAATAGCATTGAATTTGCATGACTGTAGAGACAGACAACCATACTAGCAACTGAACTAACCTCCTATGCTCCGATGGTAAATATAAATATACAGGACTGACTCAGAAAATTAGAATATTGTGATGTTCTGTAATGCAATTACAAAAACACAAATGTCATACATTCTGGATTCATTACAAATCAACTGAAATATTGCAAGCCTTTTATTATTTTAATATTGCTGATCATGGCTTACAGCTTAAGAAAACTCAAATATCCTATCTCAAAAAATTAGAATATTCTGGGAATCTTAATCTTAAACTGTAAACCATAATCAGCCATATTAAAATAATAAAAGGCTTGCAATATTTCAGTTGATTTGTAATGAATCCAGAATGTATGACATTTTTGTTTTTTTAAATTGCATTACAGGAAAAAAAAGAACTTTATCACAATATTCTAATTTTCTGAGACAGTCCTGTATAAATATAGCCTATAAATTAGAATAGGGTGTAAAAGTTAATTTATTTCAATAATTCAACTTAAAAGTGGAAACTAATATATTACATAGTCTCATTACATGCTATTACATGTTATCATTTTGATGATTGAATTGTTTATTGATTTCATAAAATATTCTAATTTTTTATTTTTTTTTTTATTTGGGGTTTTCATAAACTGTGAGCCATAATCATCAAAATTATAACAAATAAAGGCTTGAAATATCTCACTTTGCATGTAGTGGGAAATAATATATTTAATTAATATATATTTTTAGTGACATTATTGACATGACGTCAATAAATAACAGAGTGAACCAACACACGTTACTGTCTTTAATAAATCCTGTCCTTTATTTTGTTCATTATTGTTAGTTTGTTGTTCATGTGTGTGCGAGTGTGACAGACGTGCATCATGGGACAACTGTGAAATACGGAATAAACTGCGTTCCGTATTTGTTCAATACGGAACGCAACTTTTAATTCCCAATTACGTAACAATTCCGTATTTCAGGGGACGGGTGGCGACGCTGGTTCTTACAGTCAAACTCCAGTAAATGAGGAGGAGTGGGTTTGGTGTGAATGACGTAACATCTGACCTTGTACACAAACGCACAGACGAAGTCGATGAAACCGCACTGCAGCTTCGGCAGATCGGCCGCTTTGTTTCTGTCCATCATGGGCTGAAAGAGAACGAGAGAACTTAGCATAATCCCATATTCATTGTTATTCATTAGTTATTTACAATACGCATTAACAGAGAACACACCAACAGATTATTTATTGAATCAAGATTAACTGAAACTCCATGATTTGGTGAAGTTACAGACACTCACAATCATGACAGCTAAATGTAAAGCTTTACCAGAAAATGTACAATACATGTTTACTTTCAGTTCAAATAATGAGGATAGTCGTAGAAAATGTAATTTTAAACATCTACTTGCCAGATGAGTGTTTCTGTTGTTGGAATTAAGTTATGGAATTCATTACATGATGATTTAAAGGGCTGTATAAACATATTTCAGTTTAAAAAGAAATTTAAAGAGAAAAAAATAGCAATGTATGGATTAAATAGTTAAAATTTATAATATATGCGTATGGAGACAGACAATCTATCTTTGATTTTTTTTGTTTTTCTTTCTTTGTGATGTTAACTAAGTAATTGTGCAGAAATCTGTTATTATTGTTCAGTTTAGTTTTGAGAGAGGGGCAGGTAGAATAAGATTTTCTTCTTCCTGCTCCTTTATGGTTATGGAATATGCTTTTGATTGTGTTGTCATTTTATTTTTTTTGTTTGCATATTTCCATGATGCGAATAAATAAAAATGAAATGAAATGAAATTGTTCATTTGTTAAATGAATAAAAACAACACAGATAGGTCCATTTCCTCACCGACTGCAGCAGAAGAATGATAGATTGCACGTTTTTTCTTTTCTTTTTTAAATGAAGCCGTGAGGTTAATGTATTTTTGGGTCTTTTTCGGCAATTTACCACACTGATACAATTCTGCTTCAGTAAAGATATGTTTTGTCTTGAGTCAGACCTTGGTTTGAGTGCAGCAGCCCTCTCATGATGACATACATGTGCATTCAGCATCTGTCACTTCTGTTATCAACAGGAAACATATTTGTGAGAGCAGATGAAAGGAGCAATAACCGTTCAGTCGTACAGACGTCTACACGTGTTCAGGCTGATATTCCGCTCTTATCCAGACACCTGATGCAGCAGCACATTCTGAAGTGACGTGATAGTGATCTAAACATGGAGGTGGTAACTGAATGTTTGCATCATCGAAGCCCCGGGAGGAAGTCGTGACTGCAGGAACAGATTCTCAGACTAGACGGGCAGACGGAGACGCCGTCGCTGCAGTAAAGAGTAAAGGAGGCGCAACTGTTGTGCTTCTTAGCAACAGATGGTGAAACCCTGGACAATCCTGTTTAAAAGAGAATCTCTGCACCAGAACACGGACCTGTTGGCAGGAAGTTTCACTCCACGCCGTCCAATGAGAGAGTTAATCAGGAGTCAGGTTGCATATGTACGACGGGTTATTAGGGCCAAACTAAGACAAGAAAAAAGGAAATTACGAGAATAAAGTCGTAATATTTTGTGGATAAATTCGTAATATTACGAGAATAAAGTCGTAATATTACGAGAATAAAGTTGTAATATTTTGAGAATAAATTCGTAATATTACGAGAATAAAGTCGTAATATTACGAGAATAAAGTCGTAATATTTTGAGAATGAAGGCGTAATATTAAATATATTATTAATATAACTCATAAATTATATTCTCATAATTTTACAACTTTATTCTCATAAATTACGACTTTATTCTCGTAATTTCCTATTTTTTTTTTTTGTCTTAGTTTGGCCCTAATACTCCGTCGTACATATGAAACCATCAGCTCAAATGTAATTAGTTACCAGGCTACAAACCCAACAGCTCAGCGGATTCCTGCTCATATCTGAGGATTTTTTTTTTTCTTCTTCCGGCTCTCGACGAAGGCGGACGCTTTTTCTGCTCCTCTCCCTTATCTATCTGCCCTGCTACTGCTTTTGTTTGTCTCCTCTTCAGAGTCTCTTCTTTTCACTCCTCCGAAACTCTACAATCATGGAATTGATTAACTGGTCTCTCAGCACAATTGACCACATTTTTGCGACAAGAAGTCAGGGGGTAAGGGAGCCCTCTTGCCCCGATGGGACATTGCTGGATACACAATGGATTCCTACAAATACTGGAAACCTTTGTGCTTGGCGATTCTGTCTGTCGAGGATGTTGAAGATGCCTTCATAGTTGGATTTATGATAGCAGGATTTCTCTTGATCGGAGGAGGGGGATTCCTGGTCTACCGTCAAACGTGTAAGTCGTCGACAGCTGTTTTGGCTCTTTCAGAGCTGCCGGACGTGGCTGAAGGGGCAAGCAAGGCAATCAACACTCAGACTTTAACGTTGGGGGAGCAAAGCCGTAAACTGGATGCGATTCTCGAACAGAATCGCAGGCTGGCGGCGGTCTTTGAGCTCATTGGCAAGATGGATAAGACCTTGGAGAAGTTGGAAGCTCGGTTTGGTGGAAATTGATCACAAATTTGTCTGATTGGAGTCGCCATTGATGAACCAGAAACTAAAAGGCAGACGGAAAATTACTGAGGCTGCCTGTTTTTGCAATATAATTGTTGATTCTATAATCTGGCCTTGACAGGGCGGTTCTGGCCGATCGCTCTGGTCACAATCTTCCTGGTGGAATGTAAACAAGGTGACTCTGCCCCCACTAACCCTCCCCTCTCCCACGAACACCTGCAGACCCGGTTTTCAGAACTGTACCGAGCCGACTGATAACATCAAGGACATTGGCTGAGAGCAGCTCTGGGTGAAGTTCACGGACTCATCGCTACACATACACTTACTGATAACCACCTCCCTCAACTCAACGCCTTCCTTGGCCCCTCCCTCTTATCAGCCCCTCCCAACAGTCTCCGGGTTCCGAGCGCCACGAAGTCGCGGCAATCACTTGGATGTACTGTGACGGGACCCCCCCTCTTGTGATGATGTCTGTTGCTCTGTGTGCTGAGGTGTTTTTGCACCTTGATACTGTGTATATACTCAGTGTGAAGATGTTTTTTTTCTCCAGGCGCACAATACCATTGTGTCGCCGCCGGTGTATCCGGAGTCAAAAACAGTTTTCTAAGCTGACTTAATAAACTTGATTCTGATTCTGATTCTGATTTCAAACATGTCTCTCCCTGCTACACTTCCTTCTTTCCATCAGTTTGTTGATCAATTTATTCAGTAACTTTTTCCCTGTTAATTTAGATGTGTTAATGGGAAACAGATCAAAGAAAAAAAAACAGGAATGATTTATGTGGGGATCAAAACTGATAATAGATACAAATAAATAAATACAAATGAGGCCATAGTTAGAGTCAAAGGTGTTTAAAGGCTCCTGTAAAGAGATTTGTTCTCTGTGACATCCATTACCACACACGACCAGCTCAGATTGAATTGCCCTGCGAGCAGCGACCGTGTAACAAATGTACAGCCCATTTCTCAAACTTACAAAAGAGTTCACTTTTACTCTCTACACAAGAAGTGAAATGTGCTTCATATGGACGATGACGACTTGAATGGACCCGGCAGTCAACAAAAAGTTAGAGTCACAAAAACCTCCATTAGTTAATATAATCAAACTGAAGTCAGAGCACACGAGCAGAGAAACCGAGTTGTGAAATGTTGTAAAAGAAAAGACTAAGGCCATAATTGGTGGTAGAATCGCCCAACGAGATTTCCTGATGAAGATGCTCGGATGTCGAGTTGTCAGGCTTGTAGCTCCTATAATGTAATAATTCCCTATAATGTAATAATTCCCTATAATGTAAGAATTTCCTGAAAATGTAATAACGCCTGAAAATTTAATAAAATTTCCACTTAACTCAATCAAAAATGTAATAAAACCCAATAATGTAATAACTTCACCAATAATGTAATAAAATATCCTGATGGATATTGTAATAACATTTTTACCGATAATGTAATACCTTATTACATTATTGGGAATTTATTACATTTTCAGGTGGGTCTTTTTTTTTTTTCCAAAACTGATAATGTAATACTTGACAAATAATGTAATATACAGGACTGTCTCAGAAAATTTGAATATTGTGATAAAGTCCTTTATTTTCTGTAATGCAATTAAAAAAACAAAAATGTCCTACATTCTGGATTCATTACAAATCAACTGAAATATTGCAAGCCTTTTATTATTTTAATATTGCTGATCATGGCTTACAGCTTAAGAAAACTCAAATATCCTATCTCAAAAAATTTGAATATTCTGGGAATCTTAATCTTAAACTGTAAGCCATAATCAGCAATATTAAAATAATAAAAGGCTTGCAATATTTCAGTTGATTTGTAATGAATCCAGAATGGATGACATTTTGTTTTTTTAATTGCATTACAGAAAATAAAGAACTTTATCACAATATTCAAATTTTCTGAGACAGTCCTGTATATGTTCATTTTCAGTCCTGAGTTCTACATTTTATGTTTTAAGTATCTAAGAATGTTTTATACGCTGGATTTGAAACACCAGAATGACTATTGGGTTAAATTGCAGACTTTGAGTAGCATGTAATAAATTCCCAATAATGTAATAAGGTATTACATTATTGGTAAAAATGTTATTACAATATCCGTCAGGATATTTTATTACATTATTGGTGAAGTTATTACATTATTGGGTTTTATTACATTTTCGATTGAGTTAAGTGCAAATTTTATTACATTTTCAGGCATTATTACATTATAGGAAAGTATTACATTATAGGGTGAAATGATTACATTATAGGAATTATTACATTATATGCTGCTACAAGGCTGCAGTGAGTCACCAAACCCACTGCCGGGGAAACACAAGCCGATCACACTGAAAACTTGTCCCCGCCGACAGAAGCTGTTAGATCCAGAGCGTTGAGAGGTGAAGGAGTGTGGGACGGAGCTTTTCTCACGTCGAGTGTCTGGAGGACGCGAGGGGGACGAGACACGGCGAGCCAGAGAGGAAACAGTCGACCGGGTCAAGGCCACGACGACCCATCTTTCTGACTCACTGCTCCAAATAATAACGGCTTCTACGTTGCTCAACACCGCCGCCACGGGGAAGTTAATTTGCCTTTTCATTTCCTTTTCCAACTGTGACTGCGTTTCCATGCATCAATAACCCTTTTAAAACCCGAATATTGGCAATAACCCGGTTTTGCACGGCCATGTAAACACCAATAACCTCTTTGAATAACCCGAATTTGCTCATATTCCGGTTTTTAAAAACCCCAATATGAGCCCTGGGTTACTCCTTTTAAAACCTGAATATTGGGTCATGTAAACGCCAAACAGAATATCCCCATCAAACGGAACATGAATCTGTTTTCTGCTCATGTTCTGTTCACAAGGAATCCTGGTCTTTTGAGTCCAGGAAGTTCTTCTAAACACGGAGAAACCAAGACCAGGAGGAGACTAATCACTTCATAAATGTAATGAAGGATATGAACATTTCTGCATTTGTAGACGGTAGAAAGTACCGGGATAGAAGATTTACAAGAAGGTGAGAGAAAAGTTGCACGAAGCAGCATTTGTTTTGAATTTGGATACAGGAAGAAGAAGCAGAAATGACGGGAATTGCGTCATCACGTTCTCTGTGCGTCGCTGGTTTGATGGAGATCAGAGCCGTCTGGGAGATTTGTGAGGCCCTGTGCGAAATGGCCTGGGGGGGGCAACATTTTTGGGTTTTTCGAGTCGGATCGGGTGTTTATATGCGCAATTTTAACTCTCTAATTAGCAAAATACTGGATACCTTCCCCTGCCTCATCATCATCTCTTGCCTCGACGCGGGGCCCCGCGGCTGCTTGAGACCCGGTCGGATCGGTGATTTTTGTAACAAATTTATCAAACAAGCCTTTCAGAGAGGCATCTTCCATTTTCTTTAGTTTTTTTCTTTTTTCATCCCCTGATGGAAATTTCCTGAATCTGTCTCGTTCTCTCGACATTGTGTGACAGTTTGTTCCAACTCCACCGTCTGGATCAGAGCAGCTTGTGTCTGCACTTGGTCTGACGCAGTTGTATTGAACAACAGACACGCGCAGCTGCGCACATATATTTATTGATATGCACAGACTAGTACAAATTTAAGTCTGTAATGGAACGTGACTGTTGATATTTATAAGGGAAAAAAAGAAAAAAAAAAAAAAAAAAAGAAATAAAAAATAAAACGGCCCATAGCGCGAGGCCCCGTGCGGTCACACAGTTCGCACACCCCTTGCGGCGGCCCTGATGGAGATATCCCGAATGATTAATTACCATGTAAATGGAATATTCCGAATGTTTCAGTAACCGGAATATTAGCAATAACCCCAATTTTGACTGCATGTAAACGTAGTCAGTGTTTTAGTTTCTTGTTCTCCTTTATCATTCCATCCCTCCGAACTCTTCACCCAAATTGAAGCCACCAGGAGAGTCCTGCACTGACTTAATCCCCACGATCCCCATCAGTCCGCCAACGAGCTTCCTTCTAACGTCAAAACTTAAAAAAGTGGAAACCTTCATAAATCTGAAGAATGCAAAGAAATACATGTTACAGTCTCCTCCAGAGCTTTAGATTTGCATCGTTTATTAAGATAAAAGTTAAGATTTCCGAATCAATCATTAAAAACGTCCTCTTTATCTCTGTCAAATGTAAAATGAGTTTAAGGCCCCTTTGCCCTCTCTCTCTATATATAGATAATTACATCTTAAAGTCAGACCTTAGAGCTTTTTTGAAGAGACTGCTGATAGGAAAGTTTAACTTTATGATATGTTTTACTTAAAATGCTATGTTTTTCCCATACTGCACACCTATAACATGGGAAGAGGTGGAAGGTCAATGTCCAATATGCAATACACATCATACACGGTAGGAGCAGGAGATTTTGAATGCAAGTGCTCCACATCATTTGTTCCTCAGGAGGACGAGGAAGAGATGTGAGGATGAGGAAGATGAAACTGCCAAATGAGAAAGCTAATGAGGAATGGTTTCCCGATGACACGAAGGTCCCGCGGGAGAAACCAGTTAGTGTAAGGGTTTAGTTCTTACGATGGGGTTCTGCTCCAGGACCGTCCTCTCCAGGTCTCCCTGCTCCCAGAACTCTGCAGCCACGGACAGCGCCACCTGCAGGACAAAGCCGGGGGTCAACACTCGCTCATGTAACCGGTAACCTTAAACCAGGGGTCGACAACCCGCGGCTCTTTAGCGCTGCCCTAGTGGCTCCTGGAGCTTTTTCAAAAATGTTTGAGCTCTTTTTTTTCCTTTTTTCTTCTTTTTTTTTCTTCTTTTCCTTTTTTCCTTTTTTTCTTCTTTTTCTTTTTTTCTTATTTTTTCCTTTTTTTTCCTTTTTTGTATTTTTTTCTCTTTTTTTCTTCCTTTTTCCTTTTTTAATCTCGACTTTTGTCTCAAGATTGTACTTCAACATTAATCTTGACATTTTGACTTTTTTCTCGCATTTCGACTTTTTTCTCGAAATTTCGACTTTTTCTCGACATTTCAACTTTTATCTCGAAGTGCATAATGAAGAAAAAATCTCCCCCGAGTTATAACTAATATAGAAACATGCAGCACGTGTTGTCTTCATTCTAAGGCTGATACAAGACTTTTCATTTTTTGCTGCTCCAGACATATTTGTTTTTTGTGTTTTTGGTCCAATATGGATCTAAAACAGTTTGGGTTGCCGACCGCTGGTTTAAACTAACCAGTGCAGTATCTTTCATGTGATGCCAGAAATAAAAAGATTTAACAATGTATTAGAAAATATTTAACCTCTTAAATGGAGTAAAGTGAGTGGTTTAATTTTATCCCACAATAAATCCATCTGTACTTTCCTAAATGAGAACTTTATCCCCAGATCACGAAGCACTTTCAGGCTCTGTGTCTTGACGGGATGAAAGCCGTTTCGGCTGCTTAGCGAGACTAAAACGGAGCAAAGTGTGATCTGATGAATAATATGCAAATGCTGTATTTCAGGATAGAGGCCTCGTTTCTGAAGGAGTTAGTCATCAAGTCAGTTCTGAGGGAACAATTGCCACGAGGCTGGTGGAGCTCAATACACACACACACACACACACACACACACACACTTGGTGAGCTTTTTGACTTTTTTCTCAACATTTCGACTTTTATCTCAAGATTGTACTTCAACATTAATCTTGACATTTCGACTTTTTTCTCGAAATTTCGACTTTTTTCTCAACATTTCGACTTTTGTCTCGAAATTTCAACTTTTTTCTCGACATTTTGACTTTTTTCTCGAAATTTCGACTTTTTTCTCAACATTTTGACTTTTTTCTCGAAATTTCACATTTTTTGTCGAAATTTCAACTTTTGTCTCGACATTTCGACTTTAGTCTCAAGATTGTACTTCAACATTAATCTTGACATTTTAACTTTTTCCTCGAAATTTTGACTTTTTTCTCGACATTTTGACTTTTTTCTTGAAATTTCAACTTTTTTCTCGAAATTTCGACTTTTTTCTCGACATTTCGACTTTAGTCTCAAGATTGTACTTCAACATTAATCTTGACATTTCAACTTTTTCCTCGAAATTTCGACTTTAGTCTCAAGATTGTACTTCAACATTAATCTTGACATTTTAACTTTTTCCTCGAAATTTTGACTTTTTTCTTGGCATTTTGACTTTTTTCTCGAAATTTCAACTTTTTTCTCAACATTTTGACTTTTTTCTTGAAATTTCGACTTTTTTCTCGAAATTTCGACTTTTTTCTCGACATTTCGACTTTAGTCTCAAGATTGTACTTCAACATTAATCTTGACATTTCAACTTTTTCCTCGAAATTTCGACTTTTTTCTCGACATTTTGACTTTTTTCTCTTTTTTTCCTTTTTTTTCTTTTCTTTTTTTTCTTCTTTTTTTTCCTTTTTTCTCTTTTTTTCTTCCTTTTCCCTTTCCTTTTAGTATCTGTACTCATAATAGTTTTCCTAAATGAGAACTTTATCCCCAGATCACGAAGCACTTTCAGGCTCTGTGTCTTGACGGGATGAAAGCCGTTTCGGCTGCTTAGCGAGACTTAAACGGAGCAAAGTGTGATCTGATGAATAATATGCAAATGCTGTATTTCAGGATAGAGGCCTCGTTTGTGAAGGAGTTAGTCATCAAGTCAGTTCTGAGGGAACAATTGCCACGAGGCTGGTGGAGCCCAATACACACACACATAAACACACACACACACACACTCGGTGAGCTTTTTGACTTTGTTCAACATTTTGACTTTTTTCTCAACATTTCGACTTTTATCTCAAGATTGTACTTCAACATTAATCTTGACATTTCACCATTTTTCTCGAAATTTCGACATTTTTCCCGACATTTTGACTTTTTTCTCGAAATTTCAACTTTTTTCTCAACATTTTGACTTTTTTCTCGAAATTTCAAATTTTTTGTCGAGATTTCAACTTTTTTCTCGACATTTCGACTTTAGTCTCAAGATTGTACTTCAACATTAATCTTGACATTTTAACTTTTTCCTCGAAATTTTGACTTTTTTCTCGACATTTTGACTTTTTTCTTGAAATTTCAACTTTTTTTCGAAATTTCGACCTTTTTCTCGACATTTCGACTTTTGTCTCAAGATTGTACTTCAACATTAATCTTGACATTTCAACTTTTTCCTCGAAATTTTGACTTTTTTCTCGAAATTTCAACTTTTTTGTCGAAATTTCAACTTTTTTCTCGACATTTCGACTTTTGTCTCAAGATTGTACTTCAACATTAATCTTGACATTTCAACTTTTTCCTCGAAATTTCGACTTTTTTCTCGACATTTTGACTTTTTTCTCTTTTTTTCCTTTTTTTTCTTTTCTTTTTTTTCCTTTTTTTCTTCTTTTTTTCCTTTTTTTCTCTTTTTTTCTTCCTTTTCCCTTTCCTTTTAGTATCTGTACTCATAATAGTTTTCCTAAATGAGAACTTTATCCCCAGATCACGAAGCACTTTCAGGCTCTGTGTCTTGACGGGATGAAAGCCGTTTCGGCTGCTTAGCGAGACTAAAACGGAGCAAAGTGTGATCTGATGAATAATATGCAAATGCTGTATTTCAGGATAGAGGCCTCGTTTGTGAAGGAGTTAGTCATCAAGTCAGTTCTGAGGGAACAATTGCCACGAGGCTGGTGGAGCCGATACACACACACATAAACACACACACACACACACACACACACACTCGGTGAGCGCGTGGGAAGCAGAACTGGATGAAAAGTATAAAATATCAGCCATTAAAATGTCAGCAGAATTATACAGAGCAGAGCGGCGCTCCACACAACATCTCAGGGCTGTCTATCATCAGGGAGAATCTGAGTGAGATTTTTAATGCAGGCCGACGGTCTTATGAGAAAAGTTGTGCAACGACAGGTATTATTTCATGCTATGTCACTCTGGTTAAATGAGATTTTTTATCCCTTTTTCTTCACGTCTATGCTGCTCATCCTGTTGGAGGTTTTCATGCAACAGCTAACAGTGGAGAGGAGACGACCTGTTCTTTGTGTGGGATTTACAGCTGACTCAGCAGTACAATCAGAGGAAGTAAAACCTCTCACCTGTCGGCCGGTGAGCAAGGCAGAGAGAAAAGAGGAACCATTTTCAAGTCAAAAGTGTCTCTGATCTGCTAGTCCGTCCAAGTTTGTAATAACGTCAGGTGATTTGCTGATGCATAATCATTTAAACCAGGGGTCGGCAACCCAAAATGTTTTAGATCCATATTGGACCAAAAACACAAAAAACAAATATGTCTGGAGCCACAAAAAATGAAAAGTCTTGTATCAGCCTTAGAATGAAGACAACACATGCTGTATGAATCTATATTAGTTATAACTGAGGGGAGATTTTTTTTTCATTATGCACTTCGAGAAAAAAGTCGAAATGTCTAGAAAAAAGTCAACATTTCGAGAAAAAAGTTGAAATGTCAAGAAAAAAGTCAAAATTTTGAGAAAAAAGTCGAAATATAGAGATTAAAAAGGAAAGGAAATAAGTAAGAAAAAAATACAAAAAAGGGAAAAAAAGAAAAAAGAAAAAGGAAAAAAGAAAGAAAAAGGAAAAAAATACAAAAAAGGGAAAAAAAAGAAAAAAGAAGAAAAAAAGAAAAAAAGAAGAAAAAAAGAAAAATAAGGAATAAAAAAAGAGGAAAAAAGCAAAAAAGAAGAAAAAAAGAAAAAGGAAAAGAAGAAAAAAAAGAAAAAGGAAAAGAAGAAAAAAAAGAAAAAAAGAAAAAAAGAAAAAAAAGAAAAAGGAAAAGAAGAAAAAAAAGAAAAAAAGAAGAAAAAAAAGGAAAAAAAAGGTCAAACATTTCTGAAAAAGCTCCAGGAGCCACTAGGGCGGCGCTAAAGAGCCGCATGCGTCTCTAGAGCCGCGGGTTGCTGATCCCCGTTCTACTCCATGGCCGGTTCTGTTCTAGTTCAGGCTCTGCAGTTCCCCGGTGTGTCCCATCGTTGTGAACGGCCGTTAGTGAGGACAGAGAGCTGCTTCTACTGTCCTGAGATACGAGGAGGAGCTGGTAAAGAGACGCAGGACGGGCTCACCTTGCTCTGAACCTCCCAGGGTTTAGCGATGGCAGAGAGATCACAGGCCGTCATCATCATGGCCCTGGAAAACAATCACACATGGATGAGACGAGCACATCTACGTACTCCTGTTGGAGTCTGGTTTGGTGCACATTTCTCACATGACGATTTCTTTGCGCGTGGTCTCCAGCATCATGTACTTGGTCCAGTCGTTCCAGTTCTCGTAGGTCTTGGACTGGTCCACTATTTTCTGGAACATGGTCCTCTTCCTGCACACATGAGGCAAATGGGACTGAAACACCAAGAGAAACTTTAAATCTTCCTCATTAATACATTTAAGGGAGTTGATTTCAAATCATTAAATACTGTACATTATGTGCGGTAACAATCTTAAACAATTGAGTATAATAAGAGTGTAATTCAGTACAACTAGTTTTGAGGGTTAGAGGACAAAGTTTCTCAGTGCTGCAGTTTAGCTAGACCAGGGGTCGGCAACCCGCGGCTCCAGAGCCGCATGTGGCTCTTTAGCGCCGCCCTAGTGGCTCCTGGAGCTTTTTCAAAAATGTTTGACCTTTTTTTTCCTTTTTTTGTTATTTTTTTTTTCTTTTTTTCTTATTTTTTCTTTTTTTTCACTTTTTAATTTTTTTCTTATTTTTTTCCTTTTTTTCCTCTTTTTTATCCCTTTTTCCTTTCCTTTTTAATCTCGATATTTCAACCTTTTTCTCAAAATTTTAACTTTTTTCTCGACATTTCGACTTTTATCTCAAAATTTTGACTTTTGTCTCAACATTTCGACTTTTTTCTCGAAGTGCATAATTAAAAAAAAAAAATCTTCCCCCAGTTCTAACTAATATAGAAACATGCAACATGTGTTGTCTTCATTCTAAGGCTTATACGAGACTTTTCATTTTTTGCGGCTCCAGACATATTCGTTTTTTGTGTTTTTGGTCCAATATGGCTCTAAAATATTTTGGGTTGCAGACCCCCGATCTAGAACAATGAGGAATGGCGATTCACGTGTTTTTGCCACAACAGTAACAGTAACAGTTTTCTGATGCTCTGAAATCCTTTTTGCTGCAGGATAAGGTGATTTTCTTTCTTTCCCTGAGGAGGATCGGTGGCTTTGGCTGTCTGTCATTCAGGAGGCCGAGGATTTCCCATCAGGCTCCGTTTAGAGGCTCCACACAATTTAATAGTACTCAAAAAGTTTGGAAATGTAAACGGACTATTCAACTTTAAACCATTGATTTTTGTTGCAAGGTGAAACTGCAAGCAAAAATAAATACTCCACCAACAGTCTGCAACACTAAGCCCTAATGTGAACTTATTGTATCAAAACTACAACTGGATGAATCAATCATTCAGATCCAAAAAGAAACAAGAAAAAAAACCCAAAACAAATCAAAATGGTTTTCTACCATCTAATGAAATGGCAGTAAAACTTTCTTTTTTATTCATTAGGAAACATAACTCAAGTCTGATGGTTTGAAAATTCAAGATAAAGTCAACAAAAACCCACAAAAGTCGCCCCCAGAAGCAGCTCACACTCACCTCACACTCACATTTACTCACATGAATAACTGCTAGTACAGCGGTCGGCAACCCAAAATGTTTTAGAGCCATATTGGACCAAAAACACACAAAAAAAATATGTCTGGAGCCGCAAAAAATGAAAAGTCTTGTATCAGCCTTAGAATAAAGGCAACACATGCTGCATGTTTCTATATTAGTTAGAACTGGGGGGGAGATTTTTTTTTCGAAATTTTGAGAAAAAAGTCGAAATGTCGAGAAAAAAGTCAAAATTTTGAGAAAAATTTCGAAATTTCGAGAAAAATGACGAAATTCTCGAGAAAAAAAGTCAAAATGTCAAGATTAATGTTGAAGTACAATCTTGAGAAAAAAGTTGAAATGTCGAGAAAAAATTGAAAATTGCCGTGAACAAAGTCGAGATCTTGAGATTAAAAAGGAAAGGAAAAAGAAAAAAAGGAAAAAAAGGAAAAAAAAGGAAAAAAGAAAAAAAGAAAAAAAAGAAAAAAAAGAAGAAAAAAAAAGGAAAAAAAAGGTCAAACATTTTTTTTAAAGCTCCAGGAGCCACTAGGGCGGCGCTAAAGAGCCGTATGCGGCTCTAGAGCCGCGGGTTGCTGATCCCTGTGCTAGTACATGCGGATAAAAATCAAGAATCCCTTTGAGTCTTGTAGCTATAAGTGATTGTAGCTTCGTATGTTAAAGAATATCAAATGAATGGAAAAGAAAAAAAATCTCCCCACCCCACTCTTTTCAGGCAGTGAACAAAAAAGAGCTTGTTTAAATATTTATGATTCATATCAAAATGAGAAGATACATGTGATATTATTGGGACAGAATGGATGCTGTAGCAACGTGAGTCTACTCACTTGAAGTACAGAGCCAGATCGGTGGCGATGATGCTGATATCAATGAGGTGGATGACGGTGTCGTTCTGGCGCCGGTTGAGATTCTGAAAAATGTTCAGATTCTGAAAGAGAGAGAAAAAAGCTGCTTCAAACATCAGCACCAGGTAGCACACATCCAACCTGATCTCACAAAAATCCGTGAAATGCCCACGACCTCTCACCACTATTTCCCGTGGCACCAACACGGAAATGGTAAAATTCCGTGTGAGCACCACGGATATTGTACCATATGAAGTCAATGGGATCCGTTGTCGTTATATAAACACGGATTATTACATTATTATTATGTATATATTATTCTTTTTTATAGTGGCTAAGTTATGAGTTTTTGACGCGCAAGTTACTGTTTGTTACTGTCAGTTTGTAAAAGCATGTTTTTAAATACTGTTTTAACAGTGTAATGGTGTTTTGATGATTTTTAACAGTATTTTGACGGCGAGTATTTAACCGTGTTTTCTAGTATTTGACGTAAATTCGAGTTTTTAACCATGTTGTTTGCTGTCGCCATGACGACGGAGGTGGCGAAAGTGATGTGAAATTATTATTTTGAGCAAAAGCCTCAAGCGTTTCCTACTTCTAACCAATCATAAGTGATGCATTAACCTAACCAGACCTTAACCAGAGCGTCGTCCAGCCACAAAATATCATTTTTAATTGACAGGCGATATTTAAATTCATTGTTTTAACCATTCTCCCATTCCGTCAAACACAGGGAATTCCCTGGGCAACCCCTCTACGTCATAGAGTGACGAGCGAAGATCCTGATCACGTGACCAGTGCCCCGATCGCGGATGTGTGGTCATTGATTACAGTTGCTATGGACGTGGAAGTAAACCGTTAAATATATTGTGCTTTTGAATGGTAAATATTAAAATAAACCGTACACAGGTACATTTACAACTTATATGGAATCACTGTGAATACATCAGTCAGTTACATGATGTTAAATAAAGTATCCTAAATAAACAAACATATTTACAATTCCTTAACATACATCATCTGTATAAAATGTAGTTTCTATTTCAGATGCACTACATAATAGATATATTCAATTGACATATGTTTTTTAAAACGTTTTTAGACGTTAGGGTTAACCAAATCAATGTGACTACAAATATGGCGCTGATTAGCATAAAGCTGTATAGCATGACTCTAGGGAAATGTAGTTCTTAGCTAATATTGTTTTTTTTCACAGAAATGGAGGTTGTTAAAACTAAAATAAGAGTGTACATAGTAGTTTAAGGGCATGATACACACATTTGTGTAAATATATTTTAAATATATAATTGTTAAATGTGTGAAAATTACAAGATTTTTTTACTCGTAATAAGAAGATAAATCTTGTCCCACTGGCAGATTTTCCTACTTATTTCAAGTGAAAATTTACTTGAAACAAGTGAAAATTGTCAAATAAGTTATTTTTCTGGTGTTATTTTTCTGGTGATGACTCTAAATGTTGAAATAGCAGTAAAACCACATTCATTGATGAAATGACATAAGGGATGGAAAGGAGGGATGGCAGTTTTACAGGGGGGATGATTTGGACCGTTTCTATTTCAGGGGGGATGATTTTGACCGTTTTTATTTCGTTATTTAGTGTCCGTGAACTTCAACACACCTCATCTCTCAGCAAAGTCTTGCCCGTCTCCAGATGGTGCCTCTCCAGGATAGAAGAGCCGTGCAGCTTGGCCAGAGGATTACCAGACCTGCACACACAGAGTAGGACGGGAGGTCACACGGTGATAAATCATGCATGCTGCACCTCTGGGGGGGGGGGTTGGCCCGGTGTCCAGAGGTTACAGGGACTCATTAGTTCATCCATCAGCAGCTCAATATCAGCTAACGCTTGTTCTTGATGTTTGACTGAACCCTCACCTGAAGACCTGACACCAGCTCGTCTTTCCACAGAACAAAAGGAAGACGAGACGGATGTCAATCTGAATCAAAAAGACTCTAAATAATAATAAAGTCTTAAAGGAGCTGTATGTAAGAGCAATAATAAAACGAATCATAAAATGACCCTGATATGTCAACAGACATTTAAAAATCATGTTCATTTCAAATACTTATGTCACTGACAACAGCACTCAAGCCAGGATATTCCAGTTTAAAAAGAGGAGTTGCAGCCCTCAACTGATGTTTATGTTGTCATTTTTTGTTTTGGCCTGAAGCTCCACCCTCCACCTATCTCCCAATCACCAAGTCAGTATTGTTTCTGAAGCTCCACCCTCCACCTATCTCCCAATCACCAAGTCAGTATTGTTTCTGAAGCTCCACCCTCCACCTATCTCCCAATCACCAAGTCAGTATTGTTTCTGAAGCTCCACCCTCCACCTATCTCCCAATCACCAAGTCAGTATTGTTTCTGAAGCTCCACCCTCCACCTATCTCCCAATCACCAAGTCAGTATTGTTTCTGAAGCTCCACCCTCCACCTATCTCCCAATCACCAAGTCAGTATTGTTTGGGCATCCGGGTTGCCAGCTCGGCTCTAATTATGGCAGCCATGGCAGCCTACGTTCCTGCTGCATTCTGCAGCCTACCTGGCAACCTCTGGTCGGGGGGAGGAGGGGGAGGGTACACGCCGCTCAACAATATTTTGAAAGTGACTGCAGTACCAGTTTTGGACATTTCTTACAGACGGATCCTTTAAGTTCTAAGAATCAATAGTGTCTTACTCTTATTTTGAGGAAAATACATCCTATATAAATGAATTGCACTGTGTTTTGTACGAGATAAAAAGCCTACAAGTAACAACCATATGGATGACACCAATTAGCTCCTCACTGCAAATGTTCCCCGATCAAACCAAGCAATGCTCATAAAAATACAAAAATGAACAAAAAAAGCAACGGATATGATGTGTTGTACAATATCTATTCATGAATGGAAGAGTTGCTCTCCCAACCAAACAGCATAAATGTTTAATTCCTAGGATCATTGGACATGCAGTAAAGATGCCTCTGCAATTCAGCTGTATAGAAATGAAAACGCCCACTTTTATAGTTAATAAAATACTTTATCCAGCCCTCCCCTCCCACTCACTTCAGCTGGTAGAGGTTGTTGGTTCCTCTGTGGTCGATATCGTGCAGGAGGCCGGCCGTCACCATGGCCATCGTCTCCAGGTCGGTGTAGTAACGCTTCAGATCTCCCGTCTGGTCAAAAACACAAATACTCACCTTTAAATCAATACACAGGTAGGGATGCATTCCTGATTTATCAGATATTTTGTTTGCTGGGTTCAGGCTTAGAATTTGACAGGTTGTCATGGTTTTTTAAGGAAGGAGCAGCTCGTGCATCAGTTGGGGCTGAATAACTGAATAACAGCTGAAACTAAATATTTAAATCTGTGATATTAACAATTAAAAATGAAGTTTGTTGCTTTACATGAATACATCTAGTTTTGAACTTAATCTGCATTTGTTCAAAAAACAAGACCTTAACCAGCAGTATTTCTGTAATCTGTAATCCCATTTACACACAAACAAGCAATGATCTTGTTGTATTTACTTCTCCTTTAATAATTTTAATCTATTGGGCAGATTGACCAACGTTTAGATGAAACATGCTTTAACTACTTATTTTTTTTATATAAACTAATAAAAATAAATAAATAAATAAATGAAAATATAAAAATAAATACATTAAAAAAAATAATAAGAAGAAGAAAAACGACTTAATGTACAAAATTCATTTGCAAGTAAAGTCAACTTAATTTTGGTAAATAAAGTCAACTTAACACAATTAAGTTGACTGTACTTGCAAAATGTATTATTTACATACAAAAAATTAAGTAGTTTATACAAAGACTAGTCTTTCTTGATCTACATAATATTTTTTTTAAGTAGATCAAGCACAATATTTGTATCAGTGCAGGGAGTGCAGGACGGGAGAAGTAAGAAGTTTATCTGTGAGACCATCAGCAGCGTGAACATGGTCTGTCCCACGTTGAACCCGTGTCTCCAGTTGTGGTAGGTGATGCACCGGTAGCCTTTACTGACCGAGTACACGAACCGCACCAGAACCTGTGGGGAAAAGGAGCACACGTTTTAATCCTGGTAGCTTCTGCCTTCATATGATAAGAATTGTTAAACAATGAGTGCCAAGTTTTCTGAACGCTTATATTCTTACATATCATCTATTTAAAAACTAGCTCCAACAAGAGACACATTTTGCATAGTTGGCCCAAAATGACTTTGACTGCAGGGATGCATAGCTGCATGTTAAAAAAGCAAAAAAGATGATTTTGAATGATGTAATCTATTGACCATATGAGGGAGGGAAGGGGAGAGGGGTGTGTTGATGTATTCATTCATATTTACTTATTTATTTTTATTTATTTATTTATTGTATTTTATTTTATTTTATTTTATTTTATTTTATTTGTTTTTATTTTTTACTTTTTTTTCTCTCTTATTATTATTATTATTATTATTATTATTATTATTAGGGCCCGAGCACCTTCAGTGCGAAGGCCCTATTGTATCTGTAGGAATTTTTTTTCTTTTTTCTTCTGACGAAAGGAGGGCCTTTTTGCCCCCCTAAACGTGCCCAAAAAGTCACCAAATTTTGCATGCAAGTCAGGCCTGGCGAAAAATTTGATATTTAATGGTTTACATTAATGGGCGTGCCAAAATGGCTCAACAGCGCCCCCCGGAAAACTTTGTGCCTCAAGCCCCACAATACGGTTTGACGTACATGCACGAAAATCGCTACACACCTGTATCAGTACACAACTTAAAGAAAAGTCTCTTGGCAACATGGCCGAAACCGAACAGGAAGTCAGCCATTTTGAATTAATCGTGTCACCTTGGCGCAATTTATGCCATTCCTTCGGCAGTTAATACGGCCCGAACCGTAACGTGCCCCCAAGTGTGTTATACATCAAAATGTGCGTCTCTATCCTGCGACTACGTGCATTACTTTTCTCTTTCAAAAGTGTTACCGTGGCGACACTAGACACCAAAAAGCGCGCCCCCCTTCTTCTGATTGGTCCATATTTGATAGTTCCCCAAAAGTCACCATATTTTGCATGCAAGCCAGGCCTGGCGATAAATTTGATATTTCATGGTTTGTATTAATGGGCGTGGCAAAATGGCTCAACAGCACCCCCCGTAAAACTTTGTGCCTCAAGCCCCACAATACGGTTTGACGTACATGCACGAAAATCGGTACACACCTGCATCATGTCGCAACTTAAAGAAAAGTCTCTTGGCGCCATGGCCGAAACCGAACAGGAAGTCGGCCATTTTTAATTAATTGTGTAATTTTGGCGCCATTTATGCCATTCTTTTGGCAATTAATACGGCCCGAACCGTAACGTGCACCCAGGTGTGTTATACATCAAAATGTGCGTCTTCATCTTGCGACTACGCGCATTACTTTTCTCTTTCAAAAGTGTTACCGTGGCGACGCTAGACGCCAAAAAGCATGCCCCCCTTCATCTGATTGGTCCATATTTGATAGTTCTCCAAAAGTCACCAAATTTTGCATGCAAGCCAGGCCTGGCGATAAATTTGATATTTCATGGTTTGCATTAATGGGCGTTGCCTAACGGCTCAACAGCGCCCCCTAGAATACTTTTATCTGCCATAACTTTTGAAAGGTTTGACATAAAGAGTCGTGTGTCATGGGACTCAGTATTGAGTCCTTGACCATAATTGGTGAAAATTAGCCCCGCCCCTTCTTCTGATTGGTTGTCCCGATTTTCTGCTATAACTTTTGAATGATTTGACATAGAGAGTTGTGGGTGGTGTCATCAGATTCTGTATGGAGTCCTTGACCTTCATTGGCCTGAATTAGCCCCGCCCCTTCTTCTGATTGGTTGTCCCTTTTTTCTGCTATAACTTTTGAATGGTTTGACATAGAGAGTCGTGGCTGGTGTCATTTCTGATATGCTTATGGGGGCGGTGGCCGTGAGTGCGAGGGCCCGTTCATCGCTGCTTGCAGCTTTAATTATTATTTATTTTTGTTTAATTATTGTTATGAAAAGTTAAAAAAAGGGGGGGGGGATATTGATAATTATATTGTTATTGTAAATCTTATTTTTTTTATTGCCCTCAATAAAGATATCTATACAAAAAAAAAAATCACAAAAAAAGGAGTAAATAATGAATAGATTTTGGATCATGCTAAAAAATGCTGCTGTACAAATTATTTGTTCTGTATAAGTGTCTGAACAAACAAACTTTATTGTGTATTAGGCTTTGTTTGGACATACTGTACCAAGAGCTGGGAACGTTCATTTAAATGTATTACATTGCTTCAAACAGCATGTGTCACAGTGATATAAGAACATACTGTATCGATCATTCATGCAGACGTCCTTCCAGTTTTATGCAACAATCTGACTTTGACATAGTGTGATTCAGCGGGATGGGAAGTGTTAGCGTGGCTGATGTTCTGAGTTGTGGCTGTAATAATAATAATACTAAAGTCTCCAGTTCAGACCCGTGATTCCATGTGGAAACACACAAGTCACTCAAATTCAGTGAGAAGTGAGACTGTTGGGGCCAGTCCCAATCCCCCCCTAGTCCTACTTTTCAGCACTACCCACACGTTCCTGTGAGGGTAGTGGTGTCCCAATTCCTCTTTGCATGTAGGGCTAGTGGACATAACGAGGGCTAGTGGACATAACGAGGGCTAGTGGACATAACGAGGGCTAGTGGACATAACGAGGGCTAGTGGACATAACGAGGGCTAGTGGACATAACGAGGGCTAGTGGACATAACGTGGGCTAGTGGACATAACGACGGCTAGTGGACATAACGACGGCTAGTGGACATAACGAGGGCTAGTGGCCATAACGAGGGCTAGTGGACATAACGAGGGCTAGTGGACATAACGAGGGCTAGTGGACATAACGAGGGCTAGTGGACATAACGAGGGCTAGTGGACATAACGAGGGCTAGTGGACATAACGAGGGCTAGTGGACATAACGAGGGCTAGTGGACATAACGAGGGATAGTGGACATAACGAGGGCTAGTGTGTATGAATCTAGCCCTTCACAGCGAGGGATTTCAGATTCTGACTCACCGACCGAGGGACAGAGAAATTTCCTAGAATGCTTTACGTCGTCATTTGCAGACTGAATCAAACAAAAAAACATGGCGGAAATTTCTAATTTTTAGTGAATAAAATCAATATTTTGAGTTAGTTTCTGCATAAAAATGCGTTTTGATTACATTTCTAGCGAGAAATATATATTTTACTTTCATAATATTCACTCAGTGAATGTACATAATCACTCGCTTGGTCGTTGTTGCAAAGTCTTTTCAGTACTCGCCAGAATAAAGGTTGATTTATGGTTCTGCGTTACACCAACGCGTACGCCGTACCCTATGCAACATCAGAGAAAATTTCTTAACAGGCGTTATTTGGATAAACTGAGCCCAGGTTGGGGATCTTAACGGTTACTTTTACGCCTGAAAAAATATTAAAACTTAATAAAGTGGCATATTAACAGCGCTACAGCTGAAATTAAAACAGCTTTTAGCTCTGGGCTTCCTGATATGGTGTGACGTTTGTGCAAACGTAACTACACAGTCGCTTACGTACCCGAACGTAAACCACGCAGTGACGTAGCAAGTGGTGTCCCAATCCCTAGGGAACATTACAAGGACCCTAAAGTCTGTGGCTTCATTTTTAGGGCTAGTGGTAGAAAGTAGGGGGGGATTGGGACTGGCCCTTGATGTCAAATCACTCTTAACAATTGTTCTATTGACACGATGACTTTAGCTTTCTGCAACTGAAGCCCTTCAGTCATCACTTCCCTTCCTGCTTTGTCGTCATCTGTTAGATGAAAGTTCTATTTCCTCGCTCAAGAGGTTGGTCCTTTGGTTTGTTAACTTGTCAAAGACATTTTCCAACTAAATACACTGATTTTTATGGATTGCTTCAGTTTTATTATAAAGAAAAGTATAGTAGTATAAGTACCGGCAGCTTTGACAATTTTATCTATAGGGATCCAATTGGTTGTAATTGGCCGTTTATGCCCGTAGGTGTCACTTCAGCACAAATACCAGAACCTTTAGCTTTGATTCTGACTTGTAGCATTGTTTCCACCTGAAATCATTTTCTAGGATATTATTCTGAGAAACCTTTTTTTAAAGGTTGTGCAACAAACTGGCAGAGTAAGCACCGACCTCTCTGGGAATGTGGAATTTGTCCACCACTTTGAGTTCGTAGTACATCTTGATGGCACACTTCACCAGGTCCAGCTCGCTGTGCTCAAAGTCGCAGAAATGGAACTCCAAGATCTCAGCTTTCTTAGAGTTTGGCAGAACTTCCGTCTGTGGTCAAAAACAGACAAACATACGTCTTTAAATCAAAAACATTGAGCCTTTTCACATTTATTGGTTACAATTATTACATAATGTTATACATTTCAATGGATAACATAGTGGATGTAAAAGAGGAGATACAGACTACGTTTACATGCAGTCAAAATTCAGGTTATTGCTAATATTCCGGTTACTGAAACATTCAGAATAATCCGTTTACATGGTAATTAATCATTCAGGATATCTGGATCAAACCAGCGACGCACAGAGAACATCGTGACGTAATTACCGTCATTTCCGCTTCTTCTTCCTGTATCCAAATTCAAAACAAATGCTGCTTCTGCAACTTTTCTCTCACCTTCTTGTAAATCTTCTATCCCGGTACTTTCTACCGTCTACAAATGCAGAAATGTTCATATCCTTCATTACATTTATGAAGTGATTAGTCTCCTCCTGGTCTTGGTTTCTCCGTGTTTAGAAGAACTTCCTGGACTCAAAAGACCAGCGGTGCGTCCGGAATACCAGACTAAACAGTATATACAAAAATATATAAAAGTATATATAAAGTATATAAAAAGTATACTTAAATTCGGCACACTTTTGAGTAAATATCAGTAGTGTGCATTAATTCGGACGTACTATTAAGAGTGCACACGTCACTTCCTGCCGTAGGGAGGGGGGGAGTTGTTACCATGGTAACCTGTCACAGCAGCGGTAGCAGCTCCGCTCCGTTCTTTCCCGTTTATTGTGGCCGAAACAAAATAACATTATATAATATTATTATATATGAATATTATAACATGAATATTATATAATAATATTATTATACTTAAAGCATATACGTTTCACTTAGCAACCAAACGCTGCTGCATTGCATTGTGGGAAGTTTCTGCTCGGCTAGTGTCCATCAATCCACACTAAAAGATTTCTCCAGAATCAGTATGGATAGAAATACTATTGAGTACGTACTAATGTTTCGGACGCACTAAAAAATCTCACACACTCATTTTGCTACTCATTAGGTTGGAAGTATGGCATTTCGGACGCAGCAAAAGATTCCTTGTGAACAGAGCATGAGCAGAAAACAGATTCCTGTTCCGTTTGATGGGGATATTCCATTTGGCGTTTACATGACCCAATATTCAAGTTTTAAAAGGAGTAACCCAGGGCTCATATTGGGGTTTTTAAAAACCGGAATATGAGCAAATTCAGGTTATTCAAAGGGGTTATTGGTGTTTACATGGCCGTGCAAAACCGGGTTATTGCCAATATTCGGGTTTTAAAAGAGTTATTGATGCATGTAAACGTAGTCATGGTTTGCTGTTTCTAATTTTGTTGTTTTACCAGAATCTCCTGGAGCTCCTCCTCCTCGCACTCATCCGGTTCCTTCCCCCATCTCTCTCTGGTGTCCTGCAGAAACACAGCTCATCAACATTCACCTTGGACGGAGCGCTGCTCCATCAATCACCTGACTCTTGATCTAAGGTCAAACTAGGTGATCTCTTTCGGCTTCCCGTCCGCTCTCCGTCCCCTGACAAATCACCTCCCGGAAAACCTGACAGCTTATTTCGGCTTATAGATGATGCTCAGCGCCGGTTTATATCACCGGCATCAACCAGCTGGTTCAGAGCTGACGGCTCTCATCACGTACAGACACGCACAAACGCTGACACCATGAAGAAAAAACTGTAACTGTTAAGTATCAGGACTCTGAAACCAGTGAGACTAAAACCTCCAGCCTTTATTTCTCCATTCACTTCAATACTTTCAGCATTGTTCATGAAGAGGAATGTGTGTGTGAAAAATAAAACTACTTCTGATTTTCAGATGCATCTAATATAATCTTACATACAACATTAACTGTTAAATTTGCTGCAAGTTACTGACAAAAATACGTAAGACTATTAGGGCCAGGCAGGAGAAAATAGAGGAGGAAGATATCTTTTTCATTATGCACTTCGAGAAAAAAGTCGAAATGTCGAGAAAAAAGTCTTAATGTCGAGAAAAAAGTCGAAATGTCGAGAAAAAAGTAAAAATTTCGTGAATAAAGTCGAAATGTTGAGAAAAAAGTCGAAATGTTGAGAAAAAAGTCGAAATGTTGAGAAAAGTCGAAATGTCGAGAAAAAAGTAAAAATTTCGTGAATAAAGTCGAAATGTTGAGAAAAAAGTCGAAATGTTTAGAAAAGTCGAAATGTTGAGAAAAAAGTCGAAATTTTAAGAAAAAAGTTGAAATTTTGTGAATAAAGTCGAAATGTTGAGAAAAAAGTCGAAATGTCGAGAAAAAAGTAAAAATTTCGTGAATAAAGTCGAAATGTTGAGAAAAAAGTCGAAATGTTGAGAAAAAAGTCGAAATGTTTAGAAAAGTCGAAATGTTGAGAAAAAAGTTGAAATTTTAAGAAAAAAGTTGAAATTTTGTGAATAAAGTCGAAATGTTGAGAATAAAGTTGAAATGTCGAAAAAAAGTCGAAATGTTGAGAAAAAAGGCGAAATTTCGACTTTATTCACGAAATTTTGACTTTTTTCTCGAAATTGTATTTCAACAATCTCGATATTTCGACTTTTTCTAAGTATCAGGACTCTGAAACCAGTGAGACTAAAACCCCCACCCTTTATTCCTCCATTCACTTCAATACTTTCAGCATTGTTCATGAAGAGGAATGTGTGTGTGTGAAAAATAAAACTATTTCTGATTTTCAAATGCATCTAATATAATGTTACATACAACATAAACTGTTAAATTTGCTGCAAGTTACTGACAAAAATACGTAAGACTATTAGGGCCAGGCAGGAGAAAATAGAGGAGGAAGATATCTTTTTCATTATGCACTTCGAGAAAAAAGTCGAAATGTCGAGAAAAAAGTCTTAATGTCGAGAAAAAAGTCGAAATGTCGAGAAAAAAGTAAAAATTTCGTGAATAAAGTCGAAATGTTGAGAAAAAAGTCGAAATGTTGAGAAAAAAGTCGAAATGTTGAGAAAAGTCGAAATGTCGAGAAAAAAGTAAAAATTTCGTGAATAAAGTCGAAATGTTGAGAAAAAAGTCGAAATGTTTAGAAAAGTCGAAATGTTGAGAAAAAAGTCGAAATTTTAAGAAAAAAGTTGAAATTTTGTGAATAAAGTCGAAATGTTGAGAAAAAAGTCGAAATGTCGAGAAAAAAGTAAAAATTTCGTGAATAAAGTCGAAATGTTGAGAAAAAAGTCGAAATGTTGAGAAAAAAGTCGAAATGTTTAGAAAAGTCGAAATGTTGAGAAAAAAGTCGAAATTTTAAGAAAAAAGTTGAAATTTTGTGAATAAAGTCGAAATGTTGAGAATAAAGTTGAAATGTCGAAAAAAAGTCGAAATGTTGAGAAAAAAGGCGAAATTTCGACTTTATTCACGAAATTTTGACTTTTTTCTCGAAATTGTATTTCAACAATCTCGATATTTCGACTTTTTTCTCGACATTTCGTCTTTTTTCTCGAAGTGCACAATAAAAAAAAATCTTCCAGTCTCAAATTTTTTTTCTCTTGCCTGGCCCTAATACAAAAGTATTTTTCCTTTAATAACATTAAGAGGCCAATTTGAGCAATGAGAAATGAGGAAAATAACAAAATCAAAACATTTATTTAAGAACATTTAGCAAAACAAATGGCAAAATCTATTAAAACTCACAAATGTTTCTTTTTTTTCTCATCAATTTGAAGGTTTTAGTTTCAGAAACCAAATGTTCCTTTTCTGCTGGATTTGAGGACGAACCCCCAGATCTGCAGCCAAACATTTTCTTACTAACCAGAACTCTCTGGATCTCGTCCTTGCGACACTTGATGTGATACATGACCATGTCCTGGAAGATGTCCTTCCGGTTCTCCAGCTTGTTCATCTTGTCGTACGTGTCACACACCAGCACCGACCAGCCCAGGAACTGGGTCAGACTCTGGAAACAGCAGAGATGGAGAGATTTAATCGTCTCACAGTGGCAGAATACACATGAGAAAGGACAAATATAACCGTGGTCATTTCTGACGGCTTAAGATTCAGGCCATTAGAAGAAAATAATACATATGAATACGTATAAAGTCCTTAAAGTTCTTGAATTTAGTTCATTTCATTTTTCATTTTATTCTTTATTTCATTCAAAAGATAAAACAAACAATTAAATACAAATACAAACACAAATGTTCATAAATTGTGAATGAAAAGGGAGCAGAAAGAAGAAGAATCTTATCTAATCTGTCCCTTTATGGAGCCAAATCAAGGCCAAAAGTTTTGCTAATTTCAAAATAAAATTGTAATTGAAAAACTAACATTTGAACCTGAAAATTCAAGTTTTGATCATGAACTTATTTTTTTACAGTTTACATTTTTTTTTTAATTTTTAAATTTAATTTTTTTTAAAAACAACAACTAAGTAAATAAAAAAACTAAAATAAAATAAAATTACCGCCGTCTATGGGTATGTCTAACATATTTCATTATATTTACTTAACATACAGGCTTTAATTGTTCTTTTAATGTAATGTTTGATTTGGATTCTTTGTTTTCTTTATTCAGATTGTTCCATAAACTGATTCCTTTCACAGAAACCACAACGTTCCATCAATTTAGTCCTGAATCTTGTTTTTTTTTAAAAATCTCTGTTCCTTTTAATTAGTTAAACTTAGCATCAGATAAACAACAGGGGATACTGCACCACGTCATTAACAGAAAACCAAAACAGCATGTGAAAAAACTAAGTACATCTCATAATTTACAACCTTGTGCAAACGCACTGAACAACATGAGTTAATTATTCCTGTATGATCATTTTAGTTTCCTACGTTGAGGAACTTTGACCCACTTTTCTGAATAATGCTGCTTCAGCCATTGAGATGTGCAGGTATGTGTTTGTGCACGGGGCCCAGCAGAGCTTTCCAGTCAGGTTTAGATCTGGACTTTGGAGGGTCGGAATACCGTCATTTAGGGCTGCAACAACCAATCGATAAAATCGATAAAAATCGATTATTAAAAGCGTTGGCAACGAATTCCATTATCGATTCGTTGTGTCGCGCGATTATTACGTCTCTCACTAAGTCGCGGAGCTGAAGTTGAGTTGAGCGCGGAGTGTCATTACCCGATGTGAGTCGCTACCCGATTTGAGTCACACATGCGCAGTCGCGTCCAACATCGTCGGCCATCTTGGAAAGCAACATATGGCAACACCACTTGGACAAACTGTCCTTACCCGATGTGAGTCGCTACCTGCGCATGAGCCACTTTTCGCTGTGCATTTCAGCAGGAAATCAGTCAGTCAGTGGAGAAGTAGAGAGTGTTGTCATTACCCGATTATTGATTAAAATGAGCGACACACATGACTCATTAGTGAAACAAATGTATGTTTCAAAAGACTGCCCTGAATCAAGTGATTATTTTAAACGACATCATGTCAATGAAAAACACATAAATATACTGGAAGGCAGACAAGAGAAGACTGAGAAGACTCCCCAACTGAAAAAATATGAACATATCTATGCATCTCTCTCTATATATGATCATATCGAAACACACATACTATATATATATATATATATATATATATATATATATATATATATATATATATATATATATATATATATATATATATATATATATATATATATATATATATACACACACACATACTACTCACAATAAGTTAGGGATATTGTGAGAGACTATTTTTATTGTCATTAGTCATTAGTAATATCAAAGGGAACTTTTACTTATTTCATTAAAATTCAGACGAAATAGGAAAAGCAATCATGTAAATAATAATATCCCTAACTTATTGTGAGTAGTGTGTATCAAAACAAGTGTGTGTTTAGATCTTGTCTATCAAGTCTCCCGACGTAACTGTAGTTTGTCCAAGTGGTGTTGCCGTATATTGCTTTCCAAGATGGCCGACGATGTTGGACGCGGCTGCGCATGTGTGACTCAAATCGGGTAGCGACTCACATCGGGTAATGACAAGCTCAAAGCAGGTGTTTCGCCCGGACTACATTTAATGCGGCACAACGCGCTGACGGCGCACACGTAAAGGAAGAAGAAAGAGGAGGAAATGTTTGGTTTTTGTAACATGCCGTGCTCAGGCAGAGACACATGTAACTCAGTGCTTAACTTTTATTTTCAATCCACTCTATATTCTTCTGGTCCGTTCTCCTAAATGTTCCCCCTCTAACCCGGTACATACATAGGTTCCTCTAAACATCTGTTCCCGCTACAGTTTTAACTAAAAGAACTAAAAGAAAATGAGCTCCAATACAGCAGGTCTCATATTTTATTTTGAACACTGCCAAAACTCAAAATATTATAAAGACTCTAACTTAAAACTTAACTAGAACTTAAAATTTGCTTGACACAAATGAAAGTTCAATTGAAACACTTGGGAAAAACACCTAATCTTCTAAGTTATGTGTGTTATCAGGTGTAATGGCATTTTTAGGTTAGAAATAACAACATTTCTTGGTAAGATCCTTAGTTTTTTGAGTGAAGGCAGTGAGAGAACAAATTGTAATGTTCAAACAAATCCTGTTTCTGATTTGTATTTTTCTTTATTTTTTATAATGTATTTATTGTTCTGACAGCTCAGGTCCCTTTTAAACAAAGTATACCTCTTTTGTGCACTTTATTTTTATATATTTGGCAGATGTAAACCATACATGTGTATGTTTTCTGTGTTAGTCTATTTAGTTTTGTTTTTTTTAATCAATACTTTAAAAGCTCAGGGATGTTCAAGGAGCAACCTGTTTGTGAACTTTCTGAAGATTATCTGCACTGTGAATTTGCTCTGTCAGTTCTGTTTTCGAATAAATGGTTGGAATTTAATGCTTTTTTGTTTTTTTTTATTCGATTCATCGATTAATCGAAAAAATAATCGACAGATTAATCGATTATTAAAATAATCGTTAGTTGCAGCCCTACCGTCATTTCTTACTTTTTCCTACGATTCTGTTGCATAATTGCTGCCATGCTTGAGATCATTGTCATGTTGCATCAACCAGTTTCAGTAAAGCTTTAGCTGTACTGTATATGTACAGAAGAGTTCATGGTTGACGCGCTGCAAGGTGCCTCGCATATTTGTCTGCAAGAATTGGCCCGACTCAGCACTTTCCTTTGCCGGGGCTACAATTTGGTGTTTGGTGTTTGGTGTTCTTATGGAAACAAGAAAAGTGGCTCCGGTTCATAAGTAAATAAATCATGTGGTGTCATAAGCCACATTGTAAGCATGCATCTAATTTTGTAAGCAATTGTTTTTAAAGGCTGGCAAGACAGGATGTTATCTTTTATCATGTCACGGTACACAAACCCTCACGGCTGACACTGGCTGTACTTTGTTTATTTGCAGCCATTTGAAAAACAAACTGTTTAATGTTGGCTTTAAACTGATCCACTTTGTGTAAAAACAAAGCAGTTACAGGCTCCTGCAGGGATATATAAATAAGCTTGCCCGTTACCGCGCTGCATTCATTCCTGTAAAGCCAATTGTTCACATCTTTTATAAAAATACATCTATAACACAAACAGGGAACATCCTGTTCTGTCCTTTTATCCCCGGTCTTCTACTGTTTGACTATTATTTTAATACTGCAACACTGAAGCAAAGACAATTAAAGCTGCAAGCAGCGATGAACGGACCCTCGCACTCACGGCCACCGCCCCCATAAGCATATCAGAAATGACACCACCCACGACTCCCTATGTCAAATCATTCAAAAGTTATGCAGAGAAAATAATTCTAGGGGCGCTGTTGAGCCATTTTGCCACGCCCATTAATGCACCACCATTAATAAACCATGAAATATCAAATTTATCGCCAGTCCTGGCTTGCATGCAAAATTTGGTGACTTTTGGAGAACTATCAAATATGGACCAATCAGATGAAGGGGGGGCGCGCTTTTTGGCGTCTAGCGTCGCCACGGTAACACTTTTGAAAGAGAAAAGTAATGCGCGTAGTCGCAGAATGGAGACGCATATTTTGATGTATAACACATCTGGGTGCACGTTACGGTTCGGGCCGTATTAACTGCCGAAGAAATGGCATAAATTGCGCCAAAATTACACAATTAATTCAAAATGGCCGACTTCCTGTTGGGTTTCGGCCATGGCGCCAAGAGACTTTTCTTTAAGTTGGGACATGATACAGGTGTGTACCGATTTTCGTGCATGTACGTCAAACCGTATTGTGGGGCTTGAGGCACAAAGTTTTCTAGGGGGCGCTGTTGAGCCATTTTACCACGCCATGCAAACCATTAAATATCACATTTTTCACCACGCCTGGCTTGTGTGCAAAATTTGGTGACTTTTGGGGCACGTTTAGGGGGAAAAAAAAAAAGGCCCTCATTTCGTCAGAAGAAAGAAAGAAAGAAAGAAGAAAGAAAGAAAGAAAGAAAGAAAGAAAGAAAGAAAGAAAGAAAGAAAGAAAGAAAGAAAGAAAGAAAGAAAGAAAGAAAGAAAGAAAGAAAGAAAGAAAGAAAGAAAGAAAGAAAGAAAGAAAGAAAGAAAGAAAGAAAGAAAGAAAGAAAGAAGAAATAGAATCCTACAGATACAAAGGGCCTTCGTACTGTCAGTGCTCGGGCCCTAACTAAACCATTTGCATGTTATTTGACATCAAAAATTTAAAGACACACTATGTAGCAATACCACTTCTGACCACAAGAGGGTGTGTGGAAGAGAGACAGTGACAATACTGTGTTAATGAGTGGGGTCTGGTGTGTCTTAAAATCATTATAATTATCATATAAATCACATATAATGCACTTGGTTGTGTCTGACACCCGGAGCCGACGCGTCAACGTTCTTGTCATTTGCTGCCGCCATGTGTAAAGATGAGGTTTTGTTATATTTAGAGGCTTTAACCCTTGTGCTGTCTTCAGGTCAAGGAGGGAGGAAGGGAGGAAGAGAGGAAAGAAGGGAGGGAGAAAAGAAGGATGGAAGGAAAGAAGAAAAGAAGGAAGGAAGGGTGAAAAGAAGGAAGGGAGGATGGGAGAAAAGGAAGGGAGAAAATAAGGAAGGGAGGAAAGAAGGAAAGAAGGAAGGGAGAAAAGAGGAAGGGAAGAAGGAAGGAGGGAGCAGGAGGAAAGCAGGAAGGAAGGCAAAAAAGAAGGAAGAAAGGAAGGGAAAAGAAAGGAAGGAAAGAAGGCAGTAAGGATGGAAGGAAGGAAGGAAGGAAGGAAGGAAGGAAGGAAGGAAGGAAGGAAGGAAGGAAGGAAGGAAGGAAGGAAGGAAGGAAGGAAGGAAGGAAGGAAGGAAGGAAGGAAGGAAAGAAGGCAGTAAGGATGGAAGGAAGGAAGAAAGGAAGAAAGGGAAAAAAGAAGGAAGGAAGGAAGGAAGGAAGGAAGGGAGAAAACAAGGAAAGAAGGAAGGGAGGAAGGAAGGAAGGAAGGAAGGAAGGAAGGAAGGAAGGAAGGAAGGAAGGAAGGAAGGAAGGAAGGAAGGAAGGAAGGGAGAAAACAAGGAAAGAAGGAAGGAAGGAAGGAAGGAAGGAAGGAAGGAAGGAAGGAAGGAAGGAAGGAAGGAAGGAAGGAAGGAAGGAAGGAAGGAAGGAAGGAAGGAAGGAAGGAAGGGAGAAAAGAAGGAAGGAATGAAGAAAGAAAGAAAGAAAGGAAGGAAGAAAGAAAGGATGGAAAGAAGGGAGTAAAGAAGGAAGGAAGGAAAGATGGAAGGAAGGAAAGATGGAAGGAAGGAAGGAAGGAAGGAAGAAGGAAGGAAGGAAGGAAGGAAAGAGGAAGGAAGGAAGGAAGGAAGGAAGGAGAGAGCAGGAGGAAAGAAGGACAGGAGAATTAGGTCATTTTGACCCGAAGACAGTACGAGGTTAATATGTTTATACTGGTTTTGTATGTAAAAGGTAAATCAGCAACGTTTCCAACACTTCTCTCTGCATTATTCCAGACAGTTTAGTTTCGTTTTGTTTGTGCTTTTTCTATCAAAAGCTTCGTCTGACGCGTCAGAGCAGCCGAAGATCAAATTGCCATGTTTGGTTTTGTTACTGAACTCTGAGCAGCGAGGTAAAAACCTTCAGGCCCAGAGATAAATAATACAGATGCTCTCAGTGGCCTGGAGTGTATTTATAAACCCCCCCCCCCCCCCACACACACACACACACACACACACACACACACACACACACACACACACACACACACACACACACACACACACACACACACACACACACACACAGAGGTGTCAAGTAACAAAGTACAAATACAAATACTCCTTACATTTTCATGCAATTATCTGTACTTTTTACTCCTTACATTTTAAAAACAGCCTCGTTACTCTATTTCATTTGGGCCTTTAAATAAAACTATCCAGTTAAATTGCTCCATCCGGATAGAGTGAATTTGGTTGTGGTTGTTTCCGATGTTCTTGTCCAGTTTTGTTCTTACATCCGTTCCCTCAGATTCCTGCAACTAAACTTGGATGTACATTCCAATAAAGGTTAGGATAAATGATAACATGCCTCTGAAGTTTGACTTTTTGCACCATTACAATACTAATAGGAACTAGTCATCATATCTCCTGCTCTCTGAAACACATGTTAATGCTCAATAGTACACATATATGGTTCTTTAATATATTTGCATTATACTAAGATGCATTCATTTTCAATGGCTTTTTCCTATGTGCGTATGAATCGTGTAGGGGGGGAAGGAGGGGGAGGAGAGGCTGAAGCCAGGAGGCAGGACCAGCAGAGCCGGCCCTGGAAAGATGCCCACGTTCCCCCACCGGCCATCCAGTAGACGGGGGCTTTTTTTCCCCCTTACATTACTT
Source organism: Cololabis saira (assembly GCF_033807715.1). NCBI lineage: Eukaryota > Metazoa > Chordata > Actinopteri > Beloniformes > Belonidae > Cololabis > Cololabis saira. Next base: position 4,605,388 of record NC_084593.1, read on the forward strand.
TTACTTTTATACTTTAAGTAATTTTGAAACCAGTACTTTTATACTTTTACTTGAGTAAAAAGCTTGAGTTGATACTTCAACTTCTACAGGAGTATTTTTAAACTCTAGTATCTATACTTCTACCTGAGTAATGAATGTGAATACTTTTGACACCTCTGCACACACACACACACACACACACACACACACACACACACACACACACACACACACACACACACACACACACACACACACACACACAGTGTGTACCTCCATCAGTGTTTTCGTCCATTTCATCGAAGGGTTTCCCGTCCTTCCTGTTATAGAACGTTGCCACTCCCACTATCTCTTCCTTCTTGTTGACGATCGGCATCGACAGAACGTTCTTGATGGTCCAGCCGGAGTCGTCCAGCGGCTCTTTCTGCACAAAAACACACACACACACACACACACACACACACACACACACACACACACACACACACACACACACACACACACACACACACACACACACACACACACACACACACGAGCAACATGTCGGGTTTTAATGATCATCAGTGCCGACAGGACCGGTCGACTTTCACAAACATAACGACAATCAATAATTAATTTACTCATTGCTGCAGCTGAAATTTGAACAAGCAATAGAAGTTGATGAAGTGTCACTTTGCGTTAGAGCTGCTGCACTCACACGTCAGTGCAGTGAAATGTGTAGCTTTACTTGGACAAAAGTCACAAAATATAACCCAAAATACATCAAGTCTGTCTTCATTCCTTCATTTCTTTATGGTCTGTAAGGTTTTAGCTCAGATTTATCCTTTATTTCAGCTCTTTGTGACTCAAAAAGTTATCTTATCAACTGTTGACTATCATGAGTTCTGAATATATACATACAAGACTGTCTCAGAAAATTAGAATATTGTGATAAAGTCCTTTATTTTCTGTAATGCAAAAATGTCATACATTGTGGATTCATTACAAATCAACTGAAATATTGCAAGCCTTTTATTATTTTAATATTGCTGATCATGGTTTACAGCTTAAGAAAACTCAAATATCCTATCTCAAAAAATTTGAATATTCTGGGAATCTTAATCTTAAACTGTAAACCATAATCAGCAATATTAAAATAATAAAAGGCTTGCAATATTTCAGTTGATTTGTAATGAATCCAGAATGTAGGACATGTTTGCATTAAAGAAAATAAAGGACTTTATCACAATATTCTAATTTTCTGAGACAGTCCTGTATATATAAATATATCAATAATGCTTCAGTTGTAGAAGTGACAGGAAGCAAGAACTGAAGCGGTAACAGGTGGGAGAATGAAGTTTTTTCTGGGTTTCTTATTTAAATATATCTCGCTCAACATAATATATCAGTCACTGATCTGAAACCTCCAAAGATATCAAGTTTAATTTAAAATTATTCAGAATCAAATCAAAACAAGAGCTCAAGAGCATTGAGCGGGTAATAAGAAAAAAAAATGGAAAAGTAATGAAAGAGCATGAACAAAGATTAATAAAAAGTGAGAAAATGTGGTTATCTCTACAATCAGAGAAGAAATCTGTTAATGAATAAGTCTGAGGGCTGAGAAAAACGTTTAATTCAGTCCTGCAGCCACTTAAAACTACTAATACCGCCACTAGTATCATGACGTCTATGACATACAGTAGTATTAACACCTCTACTACTTTTACAATATGGGAAGCAACTGAAAATCAATTAATTAGTAATGAAGCACAACCGATGGGTGACCCCAAGGCTATCAACATAAAAGAAACAGGGCAATAATAACACATTTCTGGTGGTGGTGGGAGATGGGATGGAGGTTTGTTTCATCAGGAGCAAAGCTGCAGTCTGCAGAAACAGCGGCTGCCGCTGGAAACTGGTGTCAAAGTAGATCCTTTGTGTTGTTGTTGAAGGACTTGGTTGGCAAAATCCAAGGAAAGTCCCTTTCAGATTGCAAACTTGCTCTTAGGGCCAATCCCAATCCCCCCCTACTTTCTACCACTAGCCCTAAAAATGAATAGGGCCCTTGTAATGTTCCCTAGGGATCGGGACACCACTTGCTACGTCACTGCGTGGTTTACGTTCGGGTACGTAAGCGACTGCGTAGTTACGTTTGCACAAACATCACACCATATCAGGAAGCCCAGAGATAAAAGCTGTTTTAATTTCAGCTGTAGCGCTGTTGATATGCCACTTTATTAAGTTTTAATATTTTTTCAGGCGTAAAAGTAACCGTTAAGATCCCCAACCTGGGCTCAGTTTATCCAAATAACGCCTGTTAACAAATTTGATCCGATGTTTTCGGGATGAGAAGAGCCGCCGGCTCGGAGCAACAGCAGCTCACGGCCGGGTCAACCTGCGCCGTCGTCCCGGGGAGAAACCTGCAGCTCTGTGGAGAATTACCTCTGGCTGAAATAAATCATTTAGGAAGAGAAATGTTGGTTTAATAGATGGAATCTAACGGTTGTAGCTACGCCTGTTAAGAAAAGCATTCTGGGAAATTCTTCTAGCCCTCGGTCAGCTAGTGTCCATCTGAAATCCCTCGCTGTGAAGGGCTAGATTCATAACCACTACCCCTAAATAAGCACACTCCCCCTAGATGCAAATAGGAATTGGGACACCACTACCCTCACGGGAACGCGCAAAAGGGGTAGGGGTAGTGCTGAAAAGTAGGACTAGGGGGGGATTGGGACTGGGCCTTACTGTCGTGGATTTTGATCACTTAATGAACTTAATGATACTGAAATATGATCCATCATACCTGGAATTTGAAGAAGTCATCGTCGGCGACATTCATGATGTTGCAAATCTGTTGAAACAGCAGAATGGGAAGCAAAAGTTTAGAGTTATGACTTCTGGAGAAATAAATAACTAGATAATACGTGAAAATGAATAATTAAATGAATTCCAAATATAGTCAACATAGTACAGAAGCGAGAGGCCATCGTGGTTGGAAGAGCTGCACCGTGGAAGGAGCTGCA
>NC_084593.1:4613368-4625648 GCF_033807715.1 Cololabis saira
TGATTTTTCTATTTTGTTAAATAAAACAAAGTGTTTTACCACATTCGTTGTCATTATTCATTTAGCATGTAAGAAGGTGAGAAATGTAATAGCTTGTTTATGCTGAAATAGTAAAGGAAAGGCATTTATCGTTTTCTATTTTTTATTCAAATATGACAAAATATAAATAACAATAAATAAACATGAAAGCTAGCTCTCCAACATCACGGACTATACCTTTAAGGCTGGATGCAGACGACACGATTCTAAGATTATAACACGTTTTGAAAGCATTGGAGGCCACACAGATAACAACAGTCCCAATTTTGATATTGTAATCCTCCAAGCATTCACACTAGACAATCCAGTCAGACTGCGAGCCCACGCATCTATGAAGTCAGTAAACAGTGAGGAACAGCAAAAAAGGCCCTGAATAAAGTGGGTGCAAAAAATATTTGTACTAACCAAACACAAAATTATTTGGGCAAATCGTTGACAAGTTTTAAATTTAAGGTACGATTTTTGGGTTTGAAAAGTGGAACTGGAATTTTCTTTTTGCACATAAATTATAAAAGAATACCATCCAGTGAGATGCTCGTAAAAATCAAACTAAAGACGCTAGTGAAAGAAAAAACATATGACAAACTTGATTTCATATGAGAATGAAAGAAAAAGCGTTGCCTACCAGGCCAGTTTCTGCCACGTAGGTGGGCAGACCGCTGATCAGGGACCAGTGGTCGTCCGGAGGACTCCTGGGGACGGAGAGAGAAAACAAACTGATGGTTGAAAACAAAACTGAGTTCCCTTAGCTACCACTATCAACCACTCTTAAAGCGTATAACAAGAGCTGCATGCATTCACACATTTTCTCAACGCACCTGTACGAAGACATCATAAAAGCCTTGTAGCACCCTATAATGTAATCATTTCCTATAATGTAATAATTTCCTATAATGCAATAATTTCCTGAAAATGTAATAACGCCTGAAAATGTAATAAAATTTGCACTTAACTCAATAGAAAATGTAATAAAATCTAATAATGTAATAACTTCCCCAATAATGTAATAAAATAGCCTGACTGATATTGTAATAACATTTTTACCGATAATGTAATACCTTATTACATTATTGGGAATTTATTACATTTTCAGGTGGGTCTTTTTTTTTTTTTTTACAAAACTGATAATGTAATACTTGACAAATAATTTAATATATATGTTATATATTCAGTTCAGCGTATATAACATTCTTATATACGCTGGATTTGAAACACCACATTGACTATTGGGTTAAATTGCAGACTTTGAGTTCCATGTAATGTCTCATAGCACCTTAACAGCGTATTTATGCAGGTTTGTGTAAATGATGGTATTTTTCTAAACGTAGAGGGGAAAATATCCGGTTTTTTTTTAAATACCCGGCTATGTGTAAACGTGGCCTTCGTTATTTTTATGGTCACACACTACATACTGTACCAGCAATAACCACCAGACCAGTTATAACTACATACAATAGTATTCATACACACTACATGTCTGACTGTATCGTGTATAAATCCACTTCCTTTTTCCGTCTGCGCCGCCAGAATCACAGACATTCTTGTCATACAGGTATATTTTCCTCTTACAGGCTCTTCTGAGAAAGCTTTATGATCAACTCACGGTATAACTTTAATGTCCTCTTTGCCGTGGAGGATGTAGTCAATCAGTTTGTAGAAAATAACTTCCTGCAGAAGACAGAAGACTTTTGTTAACAACATTCAGATTTTTTTTCCCTTACATCTAACAGAGCAAAGCTACAGTATCTTCATGAAGGAATCTCATTTTATAAGTTCAATTTCTAAACTCTAGCCTAACTCAGAGCTTATTTTTAGGTCCAACAGTGTTAGAAAATGCTCTGATCTTTAGGAGTCCAGTTTAAGGTTTTAATTCACAGTCGGGACATCAAAGTATTTTTAATCGATTTGGAAAGATGATTTAACATTAGCATGTATAATGGCTAGCTTTATTATTAGTAGTACATTTATTAACCCTTGTGCTGTCTTAGGGTCAAGGAAGGAGGAAAAGAAGAAGGAAGGAAGGAAGGAAGGAAGGAGGAAGAAAAGAAGGGAGGAAAGAAGGAAGGAAGGAAGGAAGGAAGGAAGGAAGGAAGGAAGGAAGGAAGGAAGGAAGGAAGGAAGGAAGGAAGGGAAGAAAGAAGGAAGGAAGGGAAGAAGGAAGGAAGGAAGGAAGGAAGGAAGGAAGGAAGGAAGGAAGGAAGGAAGGAAGGAAGGAAGGAAGGAAGGAAGGAAGGAAGGAAGGAAGGAAGGAAGGAAGGAAGGGAGAAAAGAAGGAAGGAAGGAAGGAAGGAAGGAAGGAAGGAAGGAGGGAAGGAAGGAAGGAAGGAAGGAAGGAAGGAAGGAAGGTAGGAAGGAGGGAAGGAAGGAAGGAAGGAAGGAAGGAAGGAAGGAAGGAAGGAAGGAAGGAAGGAAGGAAGGAAGGAAGGAAGGAAGGAAGGAAGGAAGGAAGGAAGGAAGGAAGGAAGGAAGGAAGGAAGGAAGGGGGAAGGAAGGGAGAAAGAAGGAAGGAAGGAAGGAAGGAAGGAAGGAAGGAAGGAAGGAAGGAAGGAAGGAAGGAAGGAAGGAAGGAAGGAAGGAAGGAAGGAAGGAAGGAAGGAAGGAAGGAAGGAAGGAAGGAAGGAAGGAAGGAAGGAAGGAAGGAGAATTAGGTGATTTTGACCCGAAGACAGTACATGTATTAAGAACAGTCTCCACCAGGATTGAACTGCGTTCAGGCCTACGAGGAACAATAATTATCTGTAAAACTCACTCTTCCGTCCGGAGTCTTGGGTCCGTCATACGGTGGAACTTCTCCCATCAGAACCGGCCACAAGTCAAAGAACTCCTACAAACCCCAGGGGAAAAAGATAAAACAGATGATTCAGAGAGGAAGAAAACAGCTGATTCTGCTGCTTCTTTTCACATTATTTACATCATTTACATTCCATATCGGTCACATCCAAAGGCTCCATTCAGCACGAAAATGCCAATACCAGCAAAACCGAGCAATATCATTGTACTTTAGTTTCTTTTCTGTGTTCAGAAAATGCATAGTTTCCAAAACAAGAGCTTAATGTGGAACTTCTTCTACTTTTTACTTTGCTTTCTTTGTGAAAGTCATGGCGGCGCGGCGTGTGCAGCGCGGCGTGTGCAGCCAGACGACATGTGCTCGTTCCCAGATAGCAGGTGTTGGAACGTAGCGACAGCTGCTTGTAATTAGCTGCCAGGCGCTGCAGATAAGTAGTATTCATGACTGCGTTCACGCAAGAACACGGGGAAACTGATCAGAGGGAGGTTTTAAGTGTTCCTTAATCGGCACGCGCGGCGACAAAAGTGAGCAAATTCAACAAATAAACTTCAAAGCAGTCTCTGTAAATATCTCTAAAAAGATAAGGAGAAAGATGAAAAGTGGATGAGAGGGGAGGAGAACGATGCAGAATGACGCTGTGTAAATGTTAAATACATTTAGTTTAAGTGGTTCTTCTTTCTTTAACACTCATACTCAATATATTCCAGCTTTTATGAAACTGAGCAGAGTTGCTTTGGTATTTTAAAAAGCCTATTTAGGACCAAAATGAACCACTATTGTGTGTTTGTTGCTGCTTTTATGCTTCAGTTTGAGTCACTTGGCTCCCTGGATTAGAGCTTTACTTGGGTGGATTGATCCCTGAAGACAGACATTTGTAGAAACGCTAATGTTTAAAGGGTTCCTTTGAAAAAACACACCATTTTTTTCTGCACATGAGAGTATTTGTGTGGCCGCCTGAAGAGAGAACCAACTCGGTGACCAGGTCAGATAATGTCATCAGTGTGATCAGAGCAGAATGATTCTAGATCAGGGGTCGGCAACCTAAAATGTTTTAGAGCCATATTGGACCAAAAACACAAAAAACAAATATGTCTGGATCCGCAAAAAATTAAAAGTCTTGTATCAGCCTCAGAATGAAGACAACACATGCTGCATGTTTCTATATTAGTTAGAACTGGGGGAAGATTTTTTTTTCATTATGCACTCGAGAAAAAAGTTGAAATTTCGAGAAAAAAGTCAAAATTTCGAGAAAAAAGTAAAAATGTCGAGAAAAAGGTTGAAATGTCGAGGAATTAGTCAAAATTTCGTGAAAAAAGTAAAAATGTTGAGAAAAAAGTCGAAATGTTGAGAAAAAAGTCAAAATTTCGAGAAAATAGTCGAAATATCGACAAAAAAGTCGAAATGTCGAGAAAAAATCGAAAAGTTGAGAAAAGGAAAAAAAAGAAGAAAAAAGGAAAAAAAAAGGTCAGACATTTTTGAAAAAGCTCCAGGAACCACTAGGGCGGCGCTAAGGAGCCGCGGGTTGCCGACCCCTGATCTAGCCTCTTCCACCTCCATCTCCACCCAACTTCACATCCTGCTCCATTTGTAGTACCTCAGAAGTGTTGGGTATTAAGGAGTAATACTTATTTAGGAAAGAGGCACACCCAGTACTCGAGTTGTAAAAAACAATCAGGGGGGATGGTGGATTTGATCATATGGGGACAGATAATTTGTGCTGATTACAAATAATATAATATATTACAAATAATAGCAGTGACCAAAACAGCTGCAGAAATACTGCAGGAATGACATAGCAGCAGTTAAATGCAGCCTTCTGTAAGCTTTAAATATCCACTGGACTTACATCAAATACATCAAAACACAACAATAAAAAACACTTTTCTGAACTTATCAATATGACTCTGTCCTTCACAGGATAAGTAACATGGATCACTGCAAAAACTCACAATCTTAACAAGAATATTTGTCTTATTTCTAATGGGCAAAAGTGTCCATTTTTGTTTTTTAAGGGTCACATAAGAACCGAAAGTAGCCTTGCTCATAACAATGCATAAATTTTTTAAATAACATTTTCCAAGGTAATCTCCCTTGAAAACATTGTTTTAGCAAATGGAGAAGCTAACGAAGTATCACATAACCACTCCAGGAGCTGCAGGTTTTAATGTATTCTTTTTCCTGGAAGTTTGTTCTTTGAACCGACACACAAGGATCACAGTGTTTCTAGATCAGGGGTTGGCAACCCAAAATGTTTTAGAGCCATATTGGACCAAAAACACAAAAAACAAATATGTCTGGAGCCGCAAAAAATTAAGTCTTGTATCAGCCTTAGAATGAAGACAAATGGCGAAAGGAGAAATGTCGAGAAAAAAGTCTAAATATTGAGGAAAAAGTCGAAATGTCGAGAAAAAAGTCGAAATGTCGAGATTAAAAAGGAAAGGAAAAAGGAAGAAAAAAAGAGGAAAAAAGAAAAAAGAAGAAAAAAGAAAAAGAAAGAGGGAAAAAAAAGAAGAAAAAAAGTTGAAATGTCGAGAAAAATGTCGAAATGCCGAGAATAAAAGTCAAAATTTCCAGAAAAAAGTCAAAATGTCGAGATTAAAAAGGAAAGGAAAAAGGAAAAAGGAAAGAAAAAAAGAGAAAAAGAAGAAAAAAAGGAAAAGAAAGAGGGAAAAAATAAGAAAAAAAGGGAAAAAAAGGAAAAAAGAACATTTTTGAAAAAGCTCCAGGAGCCACTAGGAGCATGCGGCTCTAGAGCCGCGGGTTGCCGACCCCTGTTCCAGCTGATTCCCTTGGCCGTTCTCCGTCTACGTCCCACTAACGACAGAAACCCACCTTGGTCTTGGTCATGTCCAGCAGAACCACGGAGTAGCGGTCACAGTTGAGGAAAGCTCTGACGGTGTACAGAGCCTTGTGGAACTGCCTCTCGATGTCCGTCAGCTCCTCAAACACCTTGCTGGCCGACCACAGCAGCACCTGGACAACCAAACACAGGATTTCAGAGGAAAACTCAACTCCTTCATCGCTTCTACGAGTCACGTTTGGTTCCTGAACCTGAACCAAACAGTCTCTCTCTTTTCCTCATTGCTGCCTCTAGGGTTGCCACCTTTCAGAAATAGAAATAAGGAACACCTGATTTCATCCCCAAAACTTCTAAACTGCATAGAAATGTATTTATTCTATATGAAAAAATTAAGGGCCCGATTTACTAAAGTTTTGCGTGCGTAAAAACGTGTGCAAACTTGACAGCACCCGCAAACCAAAGTGCCAGCTGATCTACTAACAGCGTGCAAAGAGGACTGCGTCTCTCAAATGCGCAAAATAGCACACGCAATTCATTTAGTACTTTTGCCCTGATGAATAATCAATATGGGGCGTACCCGCCAGAAATCGCTAAATACTGGGAGGGAAAGATGCAAATTGGTCCATTTACCACACGCAATGAGATTTACCAAGCCTGAAAGTTTTTGCGTGGATTGTGATTGCGTCTGTATTTAATACGTTCGAAAGGAAGGTGCAAATCTCCACATGCAAAAGGAGAAATATTTTATCTGAATGTTAAATCGAGTATTATTCAGCAAAAGGTTGCCACAGGAGGCACATTCATTTTTTTATTTGTGATAATAAATAAATCACGTGTTTTCATGGAGAAAAAAGTGTTTCTCATTGTGCGCCTATACTTGTTCTGCAGTTGTCATACCCCGGTGTTGTGCCGTATTCAGCACCCCTGCCGTGGAAAGCACCCCCTCGTCTGACAAAAATGATATTCTCATTCCGTGTTCTGTTCATGTTCTGTTTAGCGTCCAGTTTTGTGTTAATGATTCATGTTTAAATGCGCTCATGGATTCGGGTAAAAAAAAAAAATCGGGTAAATGGTTATTGATGTCATTAATTAATAGCCTGCTTACTGTGTTGTCTTCCATAATATTTGTCAATATATATAATATAAACTCCTAAGTATGTGTTTGTGTGAGTGTGTATATATAAATATATTGAAGTGTCAGTGTGTGGTTTTTTTTCTTGGTCTACTTATCATTGAATATACGAGGGGGTGCTTTTCACGGCAGGGGTGCTGAATACGGCACAACAATTGGCCTCTTCCACTAATATCTCTATAACTCCAACTCGTCAAATTTCATTTTGCGCTTGCGACTATATCCTGCTTTCCATCCAGACTCTCCATGGCGCAAAGTTTATTTGCGCCATGGTTTATTTCAGGTGAAACTAATATATTACATAGTCTCATTACATGCAAAGCAGGATATTCTAAGCCTTTATTTGTTACAATTTTGATGATCAAATTGTTTATTGATTTCATAAAACAATTTAAATTTTTTGAGATTTTTGATTTGGGGTTTTCATAAACTGTGAGCCATAATCAACAAAATTATAACAAATAAAGGCTTGAAATATCTCACTTTGAATGTAGTGGGAAAAAGTACATTTGTTTCACCTTTAGTTGAATTTACTACGAATGAAGTTTTGCAATATATTCACATTTTCCAACCTTCACCTGTAGATTATGACATAAATAAATAACAGAGAGTGAACCAACATATGTTGCTGTCTTTAATGTATCCTGTCCTTTATTTTTTTCATTATTGTTAGTTCGTTGCTCATGTGTGTGACAGACGTGCATGGGAAATACAGAATAAACTGCGTTCCGTATTGGTTCAATACAGAACGCGACTTTTAATTCCCAATTACATAACAATTCAGTATTTCAAGGGACGGGTGGCAAACCTGGCTGCCTCCCTTCTTGTTTCTGCAGTGGTGCGTTTTGCTTGTTGGACAATGTTCGAACCTGGCCAATAAAGATGATTCTGATTCTGATTGTGTCAAGTTAGCCAATATCTATAAAATAAAGGATCTAAAACTTCTTTCTTTGATTAGTTTCTGTTCTTTTTTTTGTTTTTTGTCGCGCACACCCATATCACCTTTCCATCGTGCGTGCTGCTAAGCTCCCAACGCTTTGAGAGGGATTAGAAACAAAAAGGACTGAAACTGCTTCCATACGGATAACAAAACAACGCCTCGCCGTGGATACGACCTAAATATGAAAAGGTGTGAACCTCAAAAAGAAAATAGGGCCTAAAACAAAACAAAAAGGAAAACAAACATTGAGAAGCAGGTTTAGCAGATTTCCTTCCAGGTAGCAAGTGCGTGTTTAATGTGCTCTCACCTGTCCTTTCCTGGTCTCACAGTTGTGCAGGTAGCTCAGGTGGAAAACCCTCAGCACCAGGTTGGCAAAGTTCAGATATTTGTTTAGAACCTGAAGGGAAACAGAACAATCCTTCAAATCATTTTGTATCTTTTTTTTGTGCGTGTTTTACTCTTTTGACAAGTTAAAAGGCCAATCCCAATACACCCCCTACTTTCTACCACTAGCCCTAAAAATGAGTAGGGTCCTTGTAATGTTCCCTAGGGATTGGGACACCACTTGCTACGTCACTGCGTGGTTTACGTTCGGGTACGTAAGCGACTGCGTAGTTACGTTTGCACATACGTCACACCATATCAGGAAGCCCAGAGATAAAAGCTGTTTTAATTTCAGCTGTAGCGCTGTTAATATGCCACTTTATTGCGTTTTAATATTTTTTCAGGCGTAAAAGTAACCGTTAAGATCCCCAACCTGGGCTCAGTTTATCCAAATAACGCCTGTTAAGAAATTTGCGCCGATGTTTTCGGGATGAGAAAAGCCGCCGGCGATTTATGGTTCCGCGTTAAATCGACGCAGAGCCTACGGCGTAGGTTACGGCGTACGCCGCGCGTCACCGCGTATCCTACGCTGTAGGCTCTGTGTTGGTGTAACGCGGAACCATAAATCAGCCCAAATAACGCCTGTTAAGAAATTTGCTCCGACGGTTTCAGGATGAGAAGAGGCCCGGGAGCTGATTTATGGTTCCGCGTTAAATCAATGGCGTAGGTTACGCGACGACGTGCACCGTACGGCGCGCATAACCTACGCCGTAGACTCTGCGTTGGTGTAACGCGGAACCATAAATCAGCCTTTATTCTGGCGAGATCTGAAGATACAACACAACAACGAGCAAGCGAGAGATTATGTACATTCACTGAGTGAATATTATGAAAGTAAAATATACGGGACTGTCTCAGAAAATTAGAACATTGTGATAAAGTTCTTTATTTTCTGTAATGCAATTTAAAAAAACAAAAATGTCATACATTCATTACAAATCAACTGAAATATTGCAAGCCTTTTATTATTTTAATATTGCTGATTATGGTTTACAGTTTAAGATTAAGATTCCCAGAATATTCTAATTTTTTGAGATAGGATATTTGAGTTTTCTTAAGCTGTAAGCCATGATCAGCAATATTAAAATAATAAAAGGCTTGCAATATTTCAGTTGATTTGTAATGAATCCAGAATGTATGACATTTTTGTTTTTCTAATTGCATTACAGAAAATCACAATATTCAAATTTTCTGAGACAGTCCTGTATATTTCTTGCTAGAAATGTAATCAAAACGCATTTTTATGCAGAAACTAACTAAAAATATTGATTTTATTCACTAAAAATGAGAAATGTCCGCCATGTTTTTTGTTTGATTCAGTCTGCAAATGATGACGTAAAGCATTCTGGGTAATTTTCTCTAGCCCTCGGTCGGTGAGTCAGTATTTGAAATCCCTCACTGTGAAGGGTTAGATTCATACACACTAGCCCTCGTTATGTCCACTAGCCCTCGTTATGTCCACTAGCCCTCGTTGTGTCCACTAGCCCTCGTTATGTCCACTAGCACTCGTTATGTCCACTAGCCCTCGTTATGTCCACTAGCCCTCGTTATGTCCACTAGCCCTCGTTATGTCCACTAGCCCTCGTTATGTCCACTAGCCCTCGTTATGTCCACTAGCCCTCGTTATGTCCACTAGCCCTCGTTATGTCCACTAGCCCTCGTTATGCCCACTAGCCCTCGTTATGTCCACTATCCCTACATGCAAAGAGGAATTGGGACACCACTACCCTCACGGGAACGCGCAGAATTTAGGGGTAGGACTGAAAAGTAGGACTAGGGGGGATTGGGACTGGCCCAAAGAGTCACATCAGAAATGGATCCACCTACCTCTTCGTCTTGCTTCGTGAAGCTTGGCGCGTCCACCTTATTGAGCGCCATCAACACGGCCACCATGTCTTTGCCGTTCATGATGGGGATGGCCAGGACGTTCTTGGTCTTATACTCCGTCAGCTCATCCACAAAGTCACTGAAATGTTCGTTCTGGAAATACGAAGAAGCAAACAGTGAATTCATGGCCAGGAATACAGGAGTCAGTCGACGAAGCATCCAGACTCGGCCTCGTGAACATCTTTGTCTTATCCATAAACGCCTAAAGGTCAAAGTTTTCTCTGGTGCCTACCAACCATTTCTCTACCTCAACAGCTGGGACCATCGAGTATTTTCCCCTGGAGGGATTGTCTAACAGTCATTAACAGCCATGTCTTCACGGGGATAGGATTGGGGTAAGATTGGAAGATTTCTGACCCCAGGAACCTTTTTAAAGTTCTTAACTATTGAAGAAAGTTGCTCTATTTTTATTTGTGTCCACACAATAGAAGCTACTGCCAATTGGAGTTCAAAGAACTGCTTTTATGTGGAGTTTGTTGGGGGTTTTTTTTCCTAAAAGGGAACCGTCCTGATGCAAACGCGTGGTGATGGGTGGAAATGATGCAAGCAGAAAGTGAGAGGTTCAACATTGAAGTGCAGCACCAACTGGTTGCATAAGCAAATGGTTTTCACATTAGTTTTGAAAAATCTATATAAAACTCAGGATTCAACCAGGATTATTCCAGATGATACATGATGAAGGGATCACATTATTTTCACTTCCACCACTGGTTTGCTTGGTCATTTGCATAAAGAGCGGGACGGTCAAATTTAATCACTCAAGATGCGTTCAGATGCACATTGCAGTGCCAGACAAATGCAGCATCATCAAACGCTGCAAATAGAGAAACGATGCAAAGCACAAAACGATATAAAACAAGAAACCATCTTCAAAAGAAAAACGCTTCATAACCGGTCACTACAACCGGAAGTCTCCAAACCTGCAGGGGGCGCTGCTGACTGAACCACCGTGTTTACATCCATGGTTTAAACATACAGCAGGAACGGAAATGTGATTTTTATCTGACCATATTTATATACGATGTTTATATCACTGTACAATGCTGTACATTGTATCGTCTGGTGTAAAATATAATAAAAAAACGTCTCGTAATGTACGTGTTCACGTGACTCACTTTTCATAAAGCGCCTTTTCTACAAAGAAATTTACATTTTACGTCTCATTTATTCATTCACACACGCACTAATATACTTGGGAAACAGTTTAGGCACCAAATATAATACATTTAATTTTCTCAGATGGCAAAAATAAGAACTTTATTGATCCCACATAGGAGTAATTCATGTGGGATTCATAACTGCAAAAACTCAATATCCAAGAATATTTGTCTTATTTCTAGTTAAAATGTCTCATTTTAGTAAAAAAAATCTCATTACACTTAAAACAAGAATCATCACAAATAATATAATATATTACAAATAATAGCAGTGACCAAAACAGCTGCAGAAATACTGCAGGAATGACATAGCAGCAGTTAAATGCAGCCTTCTGTAAGCTTTAAATATCCACTGGGCTTACATCAAATACAACAAAACACAACAATAAAAAACACTTTTCTGAACTTATCAATATGACTCTGTCCTTCACAGGATAAGTAACATGGATCACTGCAAAAACTCAAAATCTTAACAAGAATATTTGTCTTATTTCTAGTTAAAATGTCTCATTTAGTAAAAAAATCTCATTACACTTAAAACAAGACTCATCACTGGAAAAAACAACAATTTTCACCTGTTTCAAGTAGAATTTCACTTGAAATAAGTAGAAAAATCTGCCAGTGGAACAAGATTTTTTCGCTTGTAATAAGAAGATAAATCTTGTCCCACTGGCAGATTTTTCTACTTATTTCAAGTGAAAATCTACTTGAAACAGGTGAAAATGGTCAAATAAGTTATTTTTCTGGTGTTATTTTTCTGGTGATGACTCTAAATGTTGAAATAGCAGTAAAACCACATTCATTGATGAAATGACATAAGGGATGGAAAGGAGGGATGTCAGTTTTACAGGGGGGATGATTTGGACCATTTTTATTTCAGGAGGGGATGCCATCCCCCCTCATCCCCAGTACTGGTCTTCATGCATAAGAGGAGGCTGCTGCACATCTGTCTGCAGAGGATCCAGATTAAACGTGGCCTTCAGCTCCTCCACACTCCTGTCATGTGTTGCTTTTATGAGGCCGTAACAACTCCCCCCGGCTGTGCTGGCACAGACACGTCTTACTGGTATACGTTTGAATGAAGCTGTCGTGGAACAATTATCAAATATCCATCATCATTTCAGATTAGATTTCTTTGTTATTATAACTGCTC